>NC_081363.1:62222120-62452120 GCF_030684315.1 Stegostoma tigrinum | reverse complement strand
CCAGATTTTCCAGCTCTCCCCAGCAATAAAACAGACATTCACCTTCTGGCTATTCAGTTCGCATACTTTGTTCCAACATCCAATTCATGTGTCATTAGGGAACGAAGATTGACAAGAAATAGCATTGACCTCACAGACCTGACCTCCAACCCCGGAGACCCAGCTCTAGCCTGAACATAGGTTGAGATATGCTATAAAACACCTTTTCTTTGCATTAGACAGAATGGCTCTTTTTCATCATTGTGTCACCCCCTGCTTGCCACTAGGTTCCAACTATGAGACATGTCAATTGCCTGTCACAACTACAATAGACAGCAACCCAGAATTGTTTTAGTCAAATTCAAGGGGAACTTCTCGAACAAAGGGAAAATTTTACTGCACAGGTTTTGCAGAGTCTGATTTTGAAATTTTTGAATGGATCTTGCAGACTTAATAGATGTTAATTAGCCCTGCAGTTTTTGTATTGACTGTGTTAACATCAGTGTCTATGAAGCATTCATATATCACTGCTTTATATGATGATCTCATCAGGTTAGAGAAGCAGGCAGTCTGAGAACTACATGCATTTTGGCCAACATAGTATATAATAAATTATAGGAAAATTGTACATAATGGAGTATGATTTAGTAATGAACATGAATTACAGGATAGAAGCAGATGGGTTTTACAACAACTTTCACACTGAGAGCTAAGACTGAAATAGATGGTACCTAGACGGTAGCCCTTTAAGAGTAACATTATCTCTTCATTTTCCTAGTATAATTATCCTATGGCCTGCATGTGAAAAGTTAGTGTCATATTACTCATCAAAGCATATTGTGGATGAATAATAACTGTGTAGCATGACCTCTAACCTTAATAAGGACCTTTAAAGAATTTTAGAGCAATTTGTGCCTTTTACACAGTGGCCTTTTAGGTACTGCAGTTTTTTGAATGGCAACTTGATCCCACCATTCTAATCTGTTTAGTACAGTTTTTGTTCACTTTGATGAGTGGGCAAATATTTAGATGATCCAAATATCGGGGAAGCAAGATGTACTATAATTAAATACACCAGTTCAATACAGCAGGTGTTTGAATGCTTGGCAGCATATTTATATAATGAAACATTTGAAAACAGGCAAGTTATTATGCTGATTACAGCTTAATGGAATCTGCAGACACAAGGCACTTAATTTCCTTTGTAATTATCAGTCTGTTGTACTAAAAAATGTATCTGTATGTTATAATGTTTGCTTCCAAGTAGTTTTCATACAACACACACAATTCACAATGTTTTGGTAGCAACTAATCTGTTGTTATGTTCACACCACCAATTCTATGTATTTTAAATATAATGGTGTACTTTTAATTCCAGCATTTTAGACATAAACAGCAGGGACTTATTGTTGTCACTTCTGTGATTAACATTAATTTCTGCGATTCTGTGTTACATCATTTATTCTTTTAAAAACTTTAGGTTTTTTTCCCCACTGCTTTCTTGTACCTTAGGAAGATATTTACTTTTAGATGGAACATGCATGAGTTTTAATTTACTTGATAAATTTGTGATTTGAAACTTGCTATTAATTAACAACTCAAAGTGCATTGTTATTCTAATATTGCTGATAATATAGATAATTATGTCAAGTAATTGGTGGTGTAAAAGTTTGATTGAAAATTTTTTGCCCAGTTATTAAATGTTTTACTCATTTTACGTCTGCATAAATAAAAAAAACTGCAGATTTTTTTGTTTAAACAAATCAGTATGTGTTCAGCTATTTACTTAAAGGGTATGTACAGTATGAATTTTGTCCAACTCATCTGGTTTTCTCGTCACTTCAGTATAATTTGGCACCCAGAGAGGTCAACTGAGACCATGGCTCTATTATTTGCTTTATTTCAACAATGAGGTTGTGGCCATCCTAAACAATAAATCTGCAGCCGCTAATACTAGGTCTATTTCCCTCCTTTGTGCCTCTTTTATCCTGCACCTGTGACAATTGCCCTGTGTTAGTGAAGGTAACAGAAGTCAGGTTAAAGGTCAAGGGACAGGGCACTGTCAAGAGGAAGTTATTTTTTCAGGCCACTGACTTGGTTATCGTCTTCTTCTAATGTGACATCCATCTGTCAATCAGATATATCAGGCAGCTCACTAGTGATAACTGCTGTTTTTGTCACAAGGATACAAGTTATTCACTGGGATACCTCTAAATGCTTCAATATCACAAAAGAAATTAAGCAGGACATCCCAGGCTTTTTGGTACCTAAGGTTTAATGTTGGCAGAAGTTACAACTACCTGATGTTTTAATTGAGAATACTATTCAAAATATTAGCAAGCATTCAATCAAGTTTAAAATACTTCAAAGAAAACAGTAAGTTATCAGTTTTCTTGGAGAAAACAGTTAATTGCCATTGAATTTACAGCCTCATAAACACCATTTAGTTTTAAGTTTTTTGAAGTTTCAAGTTTTAATGTTTTTTGACCAGTTTCTCTGAAACTAAAATTCTCTCTTTAGATCTGTAATGTGTGTCAGTTGATATTTATGCATATAGAAATTTCTTCCAGGCTACTCATATTCCTCTTTGAAAAGTTATAGTTACTGTCAGTCATTAATCTGTTATCATTGTTTTGGATAAGTAATATTGTGAAATAAACATCCTATAGGCAAACTACCTTATGAGTTGTGATCAGAGTCGTGCTGACTATAACTTCCCAATTTTAGTAAAACATGGAAAACATTGCTATTTAGTGTTCTACAATTCTCTGGAGCTGCCCGACCATTTTTGAGTGTACACATTGGTGTCAATTTTAATAAAGTGCTTGTGTATATTGATTTTGAATTATCAAACTATACAATGATAATTTGATGACATTTATGTGCCTTTTACTATTTTAGGATTGATATATATGCTGGACTTCTGAAGGTATGTAGGCTGAATACCATCTCCTACTGCTATAAATAGGAGAGACCATTTAGTTTGGTGGCTAACTACATAATTTGACTGTAACATATGGGCTGTGACTGTCTTTTAGAGGCTTTTAGAGGCATCTTCTGGTTATGAAGCTCTTACCCATAATATAGAGATCTACTAGAATGGTCCCTTGAGAAAATGCCAATTTTAGGAGCTTTGGTTGCAGTTCTTAACAATCTGAATCTTAAAACCAGCCTGGCCACTCCAGGAATAGATTAAGGTGGTGAGTGAAAATGGATTGAATAGAGAAAAAAAGGTGCCTTATGTGAAGAAAAGTATTTCGCTTCTTGAGCATTGAACAATATTAGAGCCTGCTGTTTTGTTCTCTAAACATTTGACCCTGTTTCATCAGGCCGTTGTACACAATAGGTAGTTAATTCTAATTATTTAATTGGACGTGAGAAAAAGGATGAATAGGTAGAAGTCAGATGCATATGTTTTACGCGTGGCGGGGAAGGTAGATATGTTGCAGGTAAATCATCAAGGAATACACTGAGCGTCTGAGCCAGCTGGCATTCTCCTTCCATTGTGTCAGTGATAGTAGTACATGTTGTATTAGGACTGTGTTCAGACAGTCTGTTGCACAGCTGTTCCTATTTTGAAACAAACAGGCTTGTGTTGGGAAATCCAGTCTGTCACTGGTATAAAGTGAATTTTATTCAGACAGGAAAGGAGTGTCTGTTCTTTCAGACAAACATCGAGCGTATAAGGTTGATAATCACAGCTTCAGTTAATAATAATTCATAATTACACATGCAATGCTTTTTACTGCAGTTTTGCCATCTGCCATGAAGGAAGGTAAAAACTTGAAAAGCAAAATTGCAATGAAATTAAAATTAAAGCCTGCAGTCTTTTGTACATCAACTTGAATTTGTGGCAAGGATTTTGCAATGCTTGATAGCTTTTGACGCTGGTACTCTTAGCGCTGAACAATTGTTTTCCTCTTAGAATTATCTTTAATGTAAACTCATACATATAATGGCAATATGCAAACTAAAATGAATATCCTGGGGCTAGACGTTCAACAACACTGAATCAAGACATTTATTTTATATCATTTTCTATATTTTGGTTTAATGAATTGACCATGGTGTGATATCCAGAGACAAATTCCTACACCTGTAAAGTATGTTACCCTTTACACTTTAGTAGCATAATTTTGCATGAAATAAAATTCTCCAGAGGCAGTGAAATCATTGGCTTCTGTGAAGTACAGTGAATAAAAATTATTTGCCACAGCAAACTAGCTGCGATAACTGTGATCATCAGTATAGAGTGTTTCATATCAGTTCACTTGTACAACATTGGACAAGCATCCCAGTTTTTCAGTGTTAAGTTCACTTCAGTGTTTAATTAGAAAGCTTTATAAGTGTATTATATATGTTTCATTAGATCAGTACTCACCTTCAGAAAAATAGTGCTGACTGCAGCACGTTTTCTTATTTTTGAGAGTGGAGATAATAAAAGTGAATATCTGTCCTTAAATTGATTGACTTCCAGCGAATGGAGTAAATCATTTACCCATCACAGTAAAGAGAATTTTCTATTTTAATAGCTGCACTCTGAAATAAATTTACAGGTAAAGTGACAACAATGTTTTCTAAAAAATAATGCATTCCATGCCTCATCATCCAGAATAGCCTTTTCCAACAATTGACCCTTTTCAATGGATTTGGGCTTGTTTTGAATCTCAAGCTGGTTAAGTTCAAGATTGAATGGTGACAGATAATGTGGTTGAAATATGCCATCTTTTTATTCCAGCGTTATTTTAAAAAATCACACAAAGCTTCGGCAAACAGGAAACGGTATGCATCTTTGGGTGTGTTGCTGTCAATTTTCAGGCACCTTTTAACTGTTTGATTTTAGATAAACCTGAGCAGAATTAAAACACATGCATAGATCATGTGACTATTGAATAACTGTACAATCATCTATAACATAAAGTATTTATTTAAAAGTCAAAGTACGATTTCACATTTTGAATATCATCCAATGTAGAGAACTGCCACTATTATAAAAACCTGCAACAATGAGGATGCATCCAGATGTGGAAACTAGTTTACTCTGCAAGGTTTATAATTTTGGTCATGCAGGTTGAAGGATTTGAAGAAGAATATGGTCCGAGATAAATATCTGCATCAGTGGTTCATTAGGCAGTTGTTTGACAAAATGTGGTATTGCAATTGATCACTGTTATTTCCCTGCTGCACAAAATAGAAATTTATGTCCTTGTCTACAGAAAGGCATGTCATCATTTTGTATGGGAAGTATCTTTGGTGACTATAGAGTTCTTTGAAACAATAATACGATCCAGTGAATAACAATGCCTCACTTGGCTCAATTTGTTTAGGAAGGCACCTTTTCCTCAAGTTTCAATATCTGCACAAAAAATCATTAAATTTCTCTTGAATTTCTCAGTTTTTTTTAAGCAGTCGCAGGATATCTTGTCCTTAATATTAATGAAGTGCATGTTTTTGTCTCACTGAAACAATAGAATGAACCCAATGTATTGTGAGTAATAGATGATGTGTCCTGAGTAAACTGCAAATGTTGACATAGGCATTCAATGAAAATTAAAATTTACATATTGTGAAATTCACAGCTGGAAGGGACTTAGTAACAGGGAAATACAGTTAGCTACTTATCCATGTGCTACCTTGGGAAACTCTGAACTTGCACTTTGAATGGTTGATCTATTCAGAAATTATGCAGTATCAAACTGTTACTCTACAATTATTTTTCCCACATATAGGGTAGACTTGAGCTGTTTGAAACTACAAGTGGAAAAATGCTTATGTATTTAATGATGTTTGATTTATTTAGCAGCAATCACTGTTAATAATTTGCAGTTTATGTATGTATGCAAGCAACTGGCATCTGGTTTCTTTACCTGAGTTGAGGATTTGTGATTGGCAGAAATTTTGCAGGTGGGGGAGAAGAGAGCAGGGTCCTTGAGATTTATCAAAAATATGTGTAACTGATATGACCTCAATGTAAAATATCAAATACACCAAATTTAATAGATGATGTGAGTAACATAACGTGACACAGGCTTGGGCCTTTAGCTAAGGTGTTTGTATGGGCAGAATTTTGGGTAACCAAAGGGTCTACAACTTAATGTAGATTATGTCGTATTTTGATTGCTTAGTTTCTCTGTGATTTATTCGTCATAATATGCACTAAGCCATTGAACCTAATATGAGTTTCACATTTGCAAGATAGTCATCAATTGCACTGCAGCTATTTTGTTCTACTTCACATTTTAAGTTGTTATGTTTAAATATTATAACCCAGAAATGACAGTTAACAAAATGAGACTTTGAGTGTTGTCCATGCTTGTTTGGTGTTCTTTTGTCCATTTTTTTAAGAGGTGTCAACAGGTGATACAAATAAGAGGTGGTACAAATAGCAGTCAGGGGTATGTCATTGGAATATGCTCAGAGTCCATATGATAATATCACAGCCATTAATTTTCAGGCACATTTTTGAAATAAAAGCACCAAATTTGATACAGCCAGCTCATGAAGGAATTTGTAAGCTTATATTTACATTTACACAACACATTTCTAAATAGTTGTTGATTTATTCATTATTTTATTGAACATTAATTTCTAAGAATCAGTAATTCACCTTAGATATTAATGTCTATTGGAGAATGGCAATGTTGGCTGTTCATATCAATTAAGGTAGTTTTTTATTACATCATTTTCTGATTTTGGATTAAACTCTTACTTCCAACTTTCAGATTGTACATCTAAATAGTTGTTAATGTTCTATTTATGAGTATCAATACTTTTCTACCTTTTGTACAATTTAAGGGAATTGAAACGGACTGCTAGCGCATAACCATGTGATGGTACAACTGTGGCTGTGACATTGGAAGACATTATTTTACTGCCTGTGCATTTATCTTGTCAAAGGAGGAGCAGAAAGTGAAAGTAATGCAACAATGGTGAAGAAAATACTATCCTCAAGTCTTGTATCTGAAAGGATGAAATGCCTAAGCTATCTCTTGTGTGAGAACAACAGTGGCTGAGGCTATCTGTATAAAGAGATAATGGTTGAAAATCGATCGTGCCCAGACGAGGGTGAGATCTTTGAGTAAAGCTTGCTGCATATGTCCAATTAGACAGCAGGCTTGGACACTCAGTGAGGCCCATATTGGCATTTGGGATATAACCATTACTCATAAGAGCCAATCCCTTATTCTGACACTGTAAATCCTGGATCTAAATTCCCAGCCAGAGGGACCATCTTGCATCTACATGATCAAGGCTTTTAAGAATATTTTATGTTTCAATGTCATTGCCACTCATGTCTTGCCACTCATGTCATTAACATTAAAGGAAATAAAGATTCAGTTTGTTCAGTCTTTTCAATATCCCCCCTCTAAGAATCTATCCAATGATCCTTCATTACACACCCTCTACAGCAAGTAAATCCTTCCTTAGATAAGGAGGTCAAAAATGTGGACAACATTGGAGATGTAGTCTCAGCTAGGGTCAGGGAGAGAAATCATGGACCCTGGTGCTTCTTCTCTTGTGTCCGGGCTCCTTACCTCGCACTCCACAGTTTCCGTTGAGCACCTTTACAATGCATTTTGGGTACAATGGAATAGTACAGAATAGAAGGAGGCCATTCAGTCCATCAAGTCTGTACTGATTGTTTCATAGGCAAATCTAGTTAATCCAACACTGACCCACATGCCCCCAATCCTTCTCTATTTCTTTCCTCCAAGAAATTACCCAACTTTCTTTCAAACAGTAATTTTGAGTCAGTATCCACCTCAAAATCAGGGAAGGAGCACATTTCAATCTGCTACTATTCTTGTAAAAAAGCTTTTCCTTGTGTTAAATGTGACAGTAGGAAATAGGAGCAGAATTAGGCCTTTCAGCCTTGAATGCACAGGGCCCAGTTTTAAAAATTGCAGATAGCACAGAAGTCAGACATTTTGCGAATTATGAGGGGGAACAGTGTTAGACAGGCCAGTGGAATGCATATGATAGTACAAATTAGTGGGCCATTCAGCCCCTCAAACCTGTGCTGCTATTTCATTCGATCATGGCTGATCAGATTGTAACTTTGAATCCACATTCTCACCTATAGCTGATAATCTTTCATTCCCTTGTTTAACAGGATTCTATCTACCACTTCCTTAAGCACATTCAAGGACTCTGCTTCTATCTCCTTTTTTCAGGAAAAGAGCAAACAAGGATGATGCGGCACATTCAATCCAGACTGATCTGGAGGATTCCCAGCAAGAGAGTGATCACTGAGAGACTAAGTGAGCAGCCATGGGATGCAGCCTGGTCAAATCTGTGAGCTCGAGCCTGGCCCTACGAGTAATGGCGCCTACTGCATCCTTTCAATGCTAGCAACTGGTGTGGCCTGCAGTGTAGTACTGTGCTTCTTCAGCAGCTTGAAAGTGTATCAGAGAGGTGCCGTGATATTCATAAGGGGATGTCAAATGCTGGATGGCAATGTTCATGGACGGGGGTACATGAGCTCGTGCCAGTGGATCATGCCCTAAGAAGCTATTTGGTCCTAAGTAGCATGCAAGTTCTTCAGAACAAGCTGAAGTTGCCAGGTGTCCACTCTGATTTTGGATTGGAGATTTCTCAACATCCAGCCTGTTTGGTGTTTTCTGTTCAATAGAAGGCTGAATATTATGTGACATTAGAAATGCACTGAGGATCACAGAATCCCTACAGTGCAGAAGAAGGCCATTTGACCCATTGAGGCTCATAGGTTCCCAACCTATCTCTGTCATCCCACATTTCCCATGGGTAACCTATATAACCTGACATCACTGGACACTATAGGACAATTTAGCATGGCCAATCTACCTAACATGTACATCTTTGGACTGTGGAAAGAAACCAGAGCACCCAAATGAAATCCATGCAGACACGGGTACAATGTGCAAATTCCTCACTGTGCATCACCCATGCCTGGAATCAAACCCAAGTCCTGTGAGGCGACAGTGCTAACCACTGAGCGGCTGTACTGCCTGTTTAATAAGGCATAATATCCCTTAACTGCCAACTTGCAATTTCCTCATTAAAAACTCACCATGCTGCTTAGTAAAATCATAAAAAGATATTACAAGCTTCTCCCAATGTTTAGTATGGGTCACAAGGCTTCTCATTTGATTCTGCCATAAATCTCACTGTAGCCCACATCTCTCAGACTGTTGTAAGAATTAACCCTCTGTTTTAAATGGGAAACATCTGATTTTTCCACAGTAACCTCAAGTTCTGCATTCTCCCATTACAGAAAACATCCTCTGCACAAATTATCTGCCAAGGTGCCTCAGGATCTTACAAGATTCAATTAAGTTATCTCCTCTTCTTCTAAACTTCATTGGATATAAGCTCAGTCTGTCTAATCCTTCCTGATAAGACAACTCTCTCATTCCAATTTTTAGCCTGTGAGTCTGTGAAATGTTTCCAAAGCATTTACATTGTTCATTAAATGAGGTGAACCATACTGTACACAATGCTCCAAATGAGACTAACTAATGTCTTCTATAACTGAGCATAATTCCCTCTTTAAGTATTCAGTTCCCCTCATAATAATTACTTGCTTTAGCTGTGTACCAACCTTCTGTGATTCATGCACAAGGACACCCTTTGGATCTGAACTTTGCAATCGTTCACCATTTAAGACAATGTTTTATTCTTCCTGCCATAACGAACAATTGTATTTTTCCTACATTACTTGCTGCTTCTTTGCCCAGTCACTTAACCTCTCTTTATGTTTTTGTAGTCTGCTTATGTCCTCATCTCAATTATGTTCTTCCTTTTCTGGGACAGCAGCAAATTTGGAACCACATTTTCTGTAGTTTTTTCGAAATTATTTATGTAAATTCTGAGTAGTTGCGGTCCCAATCACTGATTTCTGCATCACTCATTCATTACATCTTACCAAAGTTCCTATTATGCTTTACCTCTGCTTCCTGTTAGCCTGCAATTTTCCTTCCATGCCTACCCCCACACCATGAGCCTTCATTTTCCACATTAACCTTTGATGCAAAGGTAAAGTCACCACAGTCTTACCAGACCATGGGGTACTCTCTCATTAGAGAGAGACATATGGTGGTGATTTAATCTCAGGGTCATCAAGCCTCAGGCAAAGGGAAATGTTGAGAAGGAGAGTTCTGCATGGTAACCTCAGCCAATATGGGAATTGAATGAATGAATGAATAATTTTGAATGAATGAATGATTTTATTGTTACATATATCTTGAACATACATTTGTCACCACCACCTGCATGCCATTTTGGGTTATAAAAAGAAATTACTTAATTAAGAGTTCATCTTCTGTTTATATTGGGTCCCAAGCACAGCTCCAGAGCTTATATAATGTACTTGTGCATATTTTATCTTTTTTGACTTTGAACCTCCAATGTTGGCATCACTCTGCATCACAAACCAGCATTCCAGCCAACTGAGCTAAACAATTTCTGTGAAGTCCCTGGATTGGAGATAGATATATAGAGCTTTCTCTTCCTGAGAAAGTGAGATGTGTTGAGATAAGATAATAAAATGTGAGGCTGGATGAACGCAGCAGGCTCAGCAGCATCTCAGGAGCACAAAAGCTGACTTTTCGGGCCTAGACCCTTCATCAGAGAGGGGGATGGGGAGAGGGTTCTGGAATAATTAGGGAGAGAGGGGGAGGCGGACCGAAGATGGAGAGAAAAGAAGATAGGTGGAGAGGAGAGGAGAGGTGGGGAGGTAGGGAGGGGATATGTCAGTCCAGGGAAGACGGACAGGTCAAGAAGGTGGGATGAGGTTAGTAGGTAGGAGGTGGAGGTGCGGCTTGGGGTGGGAGGAAGGGATGGGTGAGAGGAAGAACAGGTTAGGGAGGCAGGGACAGGCTGGGCTGGTTGTGTGGTGCATTGGGGGGAGGGGACAAACTGGACTGGTTTTGGGATGCGGTGGGGGAAGGGGAGATTTTGAAGCTGGTAAAGTCCACATTGATACCATTGGGCTGCAGGGTTCCCAAGCGGAATATGAGTTGCTGTTCCTGCAACCTTCGGGTGGCATCATTGTGGCACTGCAGGAGGCCCATGATGGACATGTCATCTAAAGAATGGGAGGGGGAGTTGAAATGGTTCGCGACTGGGAGGTGCAGTTGTTTGTTGCGAACTGAGCGGAGGTGTTCTGCAAAGCGGTCCCCAAGCCTCCGCTTGGTTTCCCCAATGTAGAGGAAGCCGCACCGGGTACAATGGATACAGTATACTACATTGGCAGATGTGCAGGTGAACCTCTGCTTAATGTGGAAAGTCATCTTGGGGCCTGGGATAGGGGTGAGGGAGGTGGTGTGGGGGCAAGTGTAGGAGTTGTGAGAGCATGGAATGCGTTGCCAGCAGCAGTTGTGGAAGCAAGGTCATTGGGGTCATTTAAGAGACTGCTGGACATGCATATGGTCACAGAAATTTGAGGGTGCATACATGAGGATCAATGGTCGGCACAACATTGTGGGCTGAAGGGCCTGTTCTGTGCTGTACTGTTCTATGTTCTATGTTCCTGCGGTTGCAGGGGAAGGTGCCGGGTGTGGTGGGGTTGGAGGGGAGTGTGGAATGAACAAGGGAGTCACGGAGAGAGTGGTCTCTCTGGAAAGCAGACAAGGGTGGGGATGGAAAAATGTCTTGGGTGGTGGGGTCAGATTGTAGATGGCGGAAGTGTCAGAGGATGATGCGTTGTATCCGGAGGTTGGTGGGGTGGTGTGTGAGAACGAGGGGGATCCTCTTTGGGCGGTTGTGGCGGGAGAGGGGTGTGAGGGAAGTGTTGCGGAAAATGTGGGAGACGCGGTCAAGGGCGTTCTCGACCACTGTGGGGGGAAAGTTGCGGTCCTTGAAGAACTTGGGCATCTGGGATGTGCGGGAGTGGAATGCCTCATCCTGGCAGCAGATGTGGCGGAGGCGGAGGAATTGGGAATAGGGGATGGTATTTTTGCAGGAGGGTGGGTGGGAGGAGGTGTATTCTAGGTAGCTGTGGGAGTTGGTGGGCTTGAAATGGACATCAGTTACAAGCTGGTTGCCTGAGACGGAGACTGAGAGGCCCAGGAAGGTGAGGAATGTGCTGGAGATGGCCCAGGTGAACTGAAGGTTGGGGTGGAAGGTGTTGGTGAAGTGGATGAACTGTTCAAGCTCCTCTTGGGAGCAAGAGGCGGCGCCGATTCAGTCATCAATGTAACGGAGGAAGAGGTGGGGTTTGGGGCCTGTGAAGGTGCAGAAGAGGGACTGTTCCACGTAACCTACAAAGAGGCAGGCATAGCTGGGGCCCATGCGTGTGCCCATGGCCACCCCCTTTGTCTGTAGGAAGTGGGAGGAATCGAAAGAGAAGTTGTTGAGGGTGAGGACAAGTTTGGCTAGGTGGATGAGGGTGTCGTTGGAGGGGGACTGGTCGGGCCTGCGGTACAGGAAGAAGCGGAGGGCCTTGAGGCCATCTGCATGCTGAATGCAGGTGTATTGGGACTGGACGTCCATGGTGAAAATGAGGTGTTGGGGTGATGCCACCCGAAAGTTGCAGGAACAGCAACTCATATTCCGCTTGGGAACCCTGCAGCCCAATGGTATCAATGTGGGCTTCACCAGCTTCAAAATCTCCCTTCCACCCACTGCATCCCAAAACCAGCCCAGTTCATCCTCTCCCCCACTGCACCACACAACCAACCCAGCCTGTCTCTGCTTCCCTAACCTGTTCTTCCTCTCACCCATCCCTTCCTCCCACCACAAGCCGCACCTCCATCTCCTATCTACTAACCTCATCCCACCTCCTTGACCTGTCCGTCCTCCCCGGACTGACCTGTCCCCTCCCCACCTCCACATCTATGCTCTCCTCTCCACCTATCTTCTTTTCTCTCCATCTTCAGTCCGCCTCCCCCTCTCTCCCTATTTATTCCAGAACCCTCTCCCCATCCCCCACTCTGATGAAGGGTCTAGGCCCGAAACGTCAGCTTTTGTGCTCCTGAGATGCTGCTGGGCCTGCTGTGTTCATCCAGCCTCACATTTTATTATCTTGGATTCTCCAGCATCTGCAGTTCCCATTATCACTGTGTTGAGATAAGATCTTGTGACCTGAAGCTGAGATCATTTAAGCTCAGATATATAATACGAAGCCATCAGATTTTCCTGTCCAGAATTTGAAGTCACAATGCCAACAAGATGTTAGAGAAAGGATCCCTGGTGTGAGTACTGTACAAGGAGTACTTTCAGGTACTGTACTAGGCATTTTTTTAGTCTTTGAAAGGGAGTGTTTTGGGATTAATAGGATTATCCTCCTACTGGGCTTTTAAAGCTCTTTTAATTTGTCTTATAAATAAATACTATATTCTATGTTGCCTTCAATTCTCTTGGTTAACAATCTTCTGTTTGATTGTTAAACAAAATAACATGCAACACTGCAAGCTCGTGCTTTAGTGGCAGACCACCTTGTTAATACCAAAGCAAAACAAAATATGATCTAAGAAGGCACATTTCAGGCTGGTATCTGACTCATTCGGTAATAACACCAGCTGGAATCAAAACAACTCTTACACATAAATCCCTGTATAATAAATTTGACATCCTATTTGCTTTCAAACTGCTTACTGTAGCTGCCTCTAAACTTTCCATGATTTGTAAACAAGGACGGTAAACCAAATCCCACCTGCCCTCTCAAGTGTGCTTAAAAGATCCCATGGTACTTTTCTCTGAGATGAACTTGGAGGTTCTCCATGTGCCTCGGCCAGGATTTATCCCTCAATCAACATCACAAAAACAGATTATCTGGTAATTATCACACTGCTCTTTCTAAGGCATTTCTGTGTTCAGATTCACTCCTGCAATTTTTGTATCAATACAATGACTATACTTCAAAAATATTTAATCAGTTGCAAAGTGCTTGGTGGTCTCCAGTGGTCATGTAATGTGTTATTTAAATGCAAGTATTTATTTTCCTTTGCAACAATTTCTCCAGAAGCTGGAGTGTTTCAGTGTTGTCAATTCTGAGTCAACATTTGTTGCTTGCTACCAATTAAGAACAGGTATGCACAGAAGTGAGTACTACATAATTATGCTCTACCATGTTACCAATTCACTCCATTGTCGCCATATTATCAGACAGGATGTGAGTTTGCTCGCTGAGCTGGAGGGTTAGTTTTCAGACATTTTGTCACTTTTATTTTATTTGAGAAAATATACTTTATTCATAAGATGTACTGAAAATAAAACAAATTTATACACCTACCCAGTCATGCAAGCTGCTCCGGGTTACCCAGGGGGTACGTACACCAAATAAAGGAAAAAAACAAAACAAAGAAGAAAAGCAAAGCAAAGAAAATACCCCGGCAGTCGTCTCCCCGCACAGTCTCCGTTGGCCCCCTGACCAGTTTGGGAAGGCGCCAGCTGGGCCCAGTTACCAGATAGGGCCCTTTTTTGCTATTCTGGACGAGGGGTTTCATACGGTGGTCTTTCTCCACCGCGCCTTGGCGGCGGCTGCCCCAAGCTTTAGCGCGTCCCTCAGCACGTAGTCCTGGACCTTGGGAGTGCGCCAGTCTGCAACACTCGGTCGGGGTCAGTTCTTTCAGCTGGCAGACCAGCAAGTTGCGGGCAGACCAAAGAGCGTCTTTCACTGCATCGATGGTCCTCCAGGCGCAGTTGATGTTGGTCTCGGTGTGCGTCCCGGGAAACAGCCCGTAGATCATGGAGTCCCGCGTCACGGAGCCGCTCGGGACGAACCTCGACAAATGCCACTGCATCCCCCTCCAGACCTCCTGCGCATAGGCACACTCCAGAAGGAGGTGATCAACAGTCTCATCCCCCCCGCAGCCACCTCGAGGGCAGCGTGCGGAGGTGCAGAGATTCCGGGCATGCGTAAAGGATCTCACTGGCAGAGCCCCTCTCACCGCCAGCCAAGCAATGTCCTTGTGCTAGTTTGAAAGTTCTGGCGATGAGGGATTCTGCCAAACAACATTGGCAGTCTGCATGGGGAACCACACGACGGGATCCACCTTCTCCTTTTCCCGAAGGGTCTCGAGGATACTACGTACTGACCACTGCCTGTCGTCCTTGTGGTCAAAGGTGTTTCCCTTCAAAAATTTCTCCATGAAGGACAGATGGTAAGGGACGGTCCAACTACTCGGAGTGTTCCGCGGCAACGAGGCCAGGCCCATCCTTCGCAACACCGGGGACAGGTAGAACCTCAGTAAGTCGTGACACTTGGTGTTTGCGTACTGAGGATCTACACACAGCTTGATGCAGCCGCACACAAAGGTAGCCATCAGGGCGAGGGTGGCATTTGGTACGCCCTTTCCCCCATTTTCCAGGTCTTTGCACATGATGTCCCTGCAGATCCAGTCCATCCTCGACCCCCAAATGAAGTGGAAGATGGCCCGGGTGACCGCAGCGGCGCAGGTCCAGGGAATAGGCCAGGCCTGCACCACATACAACAGTACCGAAAGCCCCTCGCACCAGACAACCAGGTTCTTACCCGCGATGGAGAGGGACCGGAGCGTCCACCTGCCCAGCTTTTGCTTCAATTTGGTGATACGCTCCTCCCAAGTCTGAGTGGACGCCCCAGCTCCACCAAACCAAACACCCAGCACCTTCAGGTAGTCTGTCCTGACAGTGAAGGGGATGAAGGAGCGGTCGTCCCAGTTCCCGAAGAACACGGCCTCGCTCTTACCCCTATTGACTTTGGCACCCGAGGCCAGTTCAAACTGGCCGCAGATGTCCAATAGTCTACTCACCGACCGACGATCAGTGCAGAAGACGGCGACATCGTCCATGTACAGGGAGGTCTTGACCTGAAGGCCTCCGCTGCCTGGGATAGTCACGCCCTTCAGGCTCACGTCCTTCCTGATGGAGGCGGCGAAGGGCTCCACACAGCACATGAACAAGGCAGGAGAGAGCGGGCAGCCCTGCTTGACTCCAGATCTAACAGGAAAACTGTCTGATTCCCACCCGTTGATCGAGACTGCGCTAACGATGTTGGCGTAGAGCAGACGGATCCAATTGCGGATGCCCTCCCCGAACCCCAATTTGGAGAGGACGTCCCTCATGTAAGCATGAGAGACCCTGTCGAAGGCCTTCTCCTGGTCCAGGCTGACGAGGCAGGTGTCCACCCGCCTGTCCTGTACGTAGGCGATCATATCCCTGATGAGCGCGAGGCTCTCAGCGATCTTCCTGCCCGGCACAGCACAGGTTTGGTCAGGGTGAATCACTGACTCCAGGACAGACCTGACCCGGTTGGCAATGACTTTGGCCAGGATTTTGTAGTCCACGTTCAAAAGTGAAATGGGATGCCAATTCTTAATTTCTTCCCTCTCCCCCTTCCTCTTGTAAATGAGGGTGATGATGCCCTTCCTCATGGACTTGCACATTTCCCCTGCCCGAAGCGCACTATCGTACACCTCCAGCAGGTCCTGGCCGACCAGGTCCCACAGAGCGGAATACAGCTCGACCGGTAAGCCGTCGCTTCCGGGAGTCCTATTCCTCTCCAAGGTCTTGAGGGCTCTGGTCAGCTCGTCCAGGGATATCGGCCGGTCCAGCCACTCCCTCGTGCCGTCGTCTAAGACCTCCGTGACATAAGCTCCTCGACATTCTCTGGGGTCAACAGAGCCGTGTTGAGCTTCCACGTCCCCTTGCCGGCCGGCTGGTCATCCTGTAAGTGACAGTCGGCCAGCAGAAGGCAGTGATCAGAGAAGAACACCGGCTCGACGCCGGTGGACCTCACCGAGAACGTCCGTGACACAAACAGGAAGTCTATCCTTGAGCGGATAGACCCGTCTGGCCGCGACCAGGTGTACCTCTGCTGCGCTCCGTCTGCAGGAGTGCTGAAGACGTCGAGCAGCTTGGCGTCCTTCACCGTGCCCATCAGGAATCTGGACGTGACGTCCAGTTGACTCCCCCCACCCGCTGTCCCCACGCCGGATCTTCCATCTGCATCAATGATGCAGTTGAAGTCTCCACCTAGGATGACCGGCCTGGACGTAGCCAGCAGGGGTAGAAGCCGCTGCAGGATGGCCAACCGCTCACTCCGTACTGCTGGGGCGTACACGTTGATCAGCCTCAGGGGAGCATTTCTGTAGGTGATGTCAGCCACTAGGAAGCGCCCCCCCACCACCTCCTGAACTTGAGAGATGGTGAAGTCGCGCCCCCGCAGCAGAATAGCCAGGCCCGAGGAGCGACAGTCGTTACCCCCCGACCAGATTGAAGGCCCACAGGTCCAGGCGCCGGACCATTTCCCGTACCTGTCGAGGTGCGGTATCCCGCACTCCTGCAGAAACAGGAGGTCCACCTTGATGGTGGTCAGGTAGGCCAACGTGGACACACATCTCGTGGTTGACTTGACGCTGCGCACATTAATGCTCGCAACTCGTACCCCCATTGTGGGCAGTGACCGCAGTACCCTCCCCAAGTCCAAGATCCAGCCCCTCCATATGTCCCTTCATGCCCATTGCCCGGGCTAACTGCTGGACGTTCTCCGGGCTCAGGAAACCGTCCGTGCTGCCTTCCGGGTGGCATTCCCCCGTCAGGGGTGCGGAGGCAGGAGGGTCCAGCTCCGGGTCAGGCTGGGGAAGCGCCGTTTCCTCCTTCCCGCCTGGAAGTTCCGGGGGGCCCTCCGGTGCTCCAGCGGCACTTGACTGGGTGCCGGAGGGAGCTTCAGGACGCCTCCCGTCACCTGCAAGCGGGGTGCTGCTTTCCTTCCCCCTCGAGACCTTTAACTTCTGCTTCGGGTGGGCCCTCTCCGAATCCTCCTCGTCAGAGGAGCTCTTATAGCCCCCCTGTAGCTGCCTCTTCCCGCCTGATGGCTGTGGTTCCTGGGCCCGTCGACGCACCTTCCTCCTCGCTTTCCGGACTGTTGTCCACTCCCCTGTGTCGCCTGTCGCCGCCTCCATTGGCCCCGTTGTCGGGGGGGGGGAATCGGAGCCTGCAGGGGTGCTTTGCTGGCCTCGGGCCCATCCTGCAGGGCTGGGCCCTCCTGCACGGCCTGGCCCTCCTGCACATTAGTGGGGTCCTTGCTGGGCCCTGGTGCCTTCCTCTCCTCCGGGGGGGCTGGTCCCGCATTTCCCCCGCCAGCGACCTGGGCGTAGGTGGTACCCCGCCGCGGGCATGCCCTATAGAAGTGGCCCGCTTCCCCGCAAAGGTTCCAGCTTCTCTCTCGTGGGCAATTCTTGGCAAGGTGTCCCTCCTCCCTGCAGTTCCTGCAGATGGTGGCTTTGCAGTCGGCCGCCACGTGACCTGACCTACCACAGGCATGGCAGACTTTAGGTTGCCCTGCATAGGTCAGGTAGCCCCTGCTCCCGCCGATCGCGAAGCTGGACGGTGGGTGTACGACATTCCCGTCCGCGCCCATCCTCAGCATCACCTTGACCTGCCTCTTACTCGTCCAGATGCCAAAGGGGTCCACGATGTCAGTTAGGTCCCCTTCCACTTTCACGTACCTTCCGAGGAAGGTCAAGACATCAACTGCTGGCACATGCGGGTTGTACATGTGTACAGTCACCATACGGCTCCTCTGCGCTGGCATCACAAACAGTGGGACAGCGGTCAATACAGAGAGGGGGCCCTCACCTCCTTTCTCCTTGAAAACCCCCAGGAAGCGCTCGCAAAACTTGGAACTCCTGAAGGTCACGTCGTAAAAACCTCCTCCGGGGAAATCCTGCAGGCAGTAAATGTCCGCAGCAGCGAACCCACAACAGTCCAACAGGACCCTCTTCACGAAGAAGGTGCGGTCCACCTTCTTTACAGAAACACGGATGGTGTTCCGGACCCCCTGACTTGGGGCACGAGCACTTGCCGCAGCCATCGTTGCAGGTTGGCTGCTCCCCTGAACCAGCGTTAGGCCGAAGCCAGCATTAAGATCCACTGGTCGCAAGCGTACACAGCCAACCCGACGTCCTCCTTTCACCTTCAAGACAGCACTCTCCTCCTCTCGGTACACAAGAGAGTGGGTCTTTATTGTGTTCCAGATGTAAGCTGGTTCACTGAGCTTGCCGGTTTGTTCCCAGATGTTTTGTCACCATTCCAGGTAACATCAACAGTGAGCCTCCGACGAAGCGCTGGTGTTATGTCCTGCTTTCTATTTATGTGTTTAGGTTTCCTTGGGTTGGTGATGTCATTTCCTGGGTTGGTGATGTCATTTCCTGTTCTTTTTCTCAGAGGATGGTAGTTTGATTTGGAGCCTATGTGTTTGTTGATGGAGTTCCGGTTGGAATGCCATGCTTCTAGGAATTCTCGTGCGTGCCTCTGTTTGGCTTGTCCTAGGATGGATGTGTTGTCCCAATCAAAGTGGTGTCCTTCCTCACCTGTATGTAAGGACGAGTGATAGTGGGTCATGTCGTTTTGTGGCTAGTTGATGTTCATGTATCCTGGTGGCTAGCTTTCTGCCAGTTTGTCCAATGTAGTGTTTGTCACAGTTCTTGCAAGGTATTTTGTAGATGACGTTTGTTTTGTTTGTTGTCTGTTTAGGGTCTTTTAAGTTCATTAGCTGCTGTTTTAGTGTGTTGGTGGGTTTTTGGGCTACCCTGATGCCAGGAGGTCCGAGTAGTCTGGCAGTCATTTTGGAAATGTCTTTGATGTAGGGGAGAGTGGTTATGGTTTCTGGGCCCGTTTTGTCTATTTGTTTGGGTTTGTTGCTGAGAAATCGGCGGACTGTGTTGATTGGGTACCCGTTCTTTTTGAATACGCTGTATAGGTGATTTTCTTCTGCTCTTCGTAGTTCCTCTGTGCTGCACCAATGCAGGAAATGACATCACCAACCCAAGGAAGCCTAAACAGATAAATAGAAAGCGGGACATTACACCAGCGCTTCATCGGAGGCTCACTGATGATGTTACCTAGAATGGTGACGTAACGTCTGAAAACGAACCTTCCAGCTCAGCGAGCAAACTCACATCCAGAACCTCAACCTGAGCTACAAATCGTCTCAAAACTTGATGTTATCAGACAGCATAGCAACATCCAGTATTAAATAAGCAAAAACATCCTCCAATCAATAATTGGCAAGACAGAAACTATCATTTTCAATCCCCACTCGAAATTCAGTTTCTTAACTCATGACTCAATGCCTCTCCCTTATATAATCTGAGACAAAACCAGACTGTTCACAAACTTGATGTTATATCTGATCTTAAGATGAGCTTCTGGCCACATGTTCACATTATCACATATTGCTTATGCCCAACACTGTAATGTTATCCAACTTTGAACCTACCTCAGTTCATCTGCTGCTGAAATCCTCATCCCCATTGCTGCACTACTTCTTGGCTTGACTATTACAATGCATTTCTGACTGGCCACCCACATAATACCCTGTGATCTTGAGGTGATCTGAAATTCTGTACCCCATGTCCTTCCTCCCAGTCACTCAACACCCCTGTGCTCTCTGATCTATATTGACTCCAAGTCAATCAATGTCTCAATTATGAAATTCATCTTCTTGATTCAAATTCTTCATGGCCTCACTCCTCCCTATCTTTCATTCTTCTCTAACCTCACATTTCCTCAATATGCCTGTGCTTTTTTTATTCTGACTTCTTGAGCATTTGCAATCCCATTGTTCCATCATAATGGCCGTAGGCTCAGCTGCTGAGACCCTGCACCCTGAAATTCCATCCATAAAACTCTCCTCCCTACTTACTTTATTTTCTTAATGATACACCCTAAACCAAAACTTTCGCCCAGCATTTAACCAAATATCAATTTAGAGACACTGTCAAATTTTGTTTATGTAATGTTCCTGTGAGGTACCTGGGGATGTTTTATTTCATGAAAGGGATTTTAGAACATTAGTAGAAAGGGCTACCTATCCATCAACATCCAGCTAGGCTACAGTCACCAACAGTACATAAAACAGTTGTGTATGAGGTATCCAAGGAGCTGCCATGACTCTTACAATCTTGATAAATCTCAGGTGCCTGGTTCTGTCCAGTATGTGTCAGAAAGAGTGTCCTTCATGGTGGTTGTTACCTGTACTACCCTCAGCCTGGAACTGCAGGGAAGAAAACCCAAGTGAGAGACTGAGGAGGCCATGGAGGAGAAGGGAAATCAGCACAGACTGATGTGGAAAGCCCTGCCAGGGAGAGTCTGCATGGGTATGAGACAACAAAGGTTTTAATCCTATAAGGATTCCAATAGGTCTGTCTATCCAAACATCTTATCACCTTGGCCATTGCTTCTTTCTCGTCCTTCCTTCATCACCAAAAAACCAATTTAGCATTTCTGATAGTTATTATCTCTCATTTGGTGAACACATTCAAATAAGGCCATCCATTAATCCACCTCAATGTATTCTCACACATGTTAAACTAATCAGTAACAGTCAAACATTTGTGTGAATCCGCCCTAATCTGGTGGCTCTGGGGACTTTCTGATTCTGTCCAGTTGCTGTCACTCACTTTCAGCTGTGGTAGAGGCCCTGCTGCCCCTTTCTCCCACTTCACCATGGTGCCGTGGGCATTTGGCCTTGGGTCAGGCTCTGTCCTGTGGAAGGAAACCCTTCTGCCAGCACAGCACTTGGTGAGTATCTTTGCCAATGGAAGGGAAGAGGCTGATTCCATCAGAATTGCAATGTGAGGTGCTATTAGCTGCTGCCCAACTCCATCACCGAGTCCATCTAGCTCTCTGTGGTTTCATGAGAAGGAGAAATGACTCCAGGCTCCCAGTCCTACAATTGGTCAATTTCTCAGCCACTGAACACAGAGTCATGTGATGCAGTACAGGTCAGAGCACATTCCCACAATGACTTGTGCAATCTGCTGGGCTTGGGCCTCGCTGGTCTCCCCACAGAGGTAGTTGAGTGGGTGAACACAGTGCTCTTGGTCACCTCCAAAGTTTGTGGCAGAAGGTGCAATCCCTCTATTGCTGTCACATGCTCACACAGCTCAAGCTAAACATTCAGCTTCTCCCACTTCAACGCTGACTCTAAAAGCTCAACTGGGACTCAGAGTCTGGCTGTCTTTTAGCACTCCTTGGATGACTAAAGTCTCAGTCTGTACCATGTGACTGTGAAGTGCCCTCCCTACTTTGTACTTCCTTTACTGTTGAGGCATGAGTACCCACCAAGCTAATGGACTGCCTGCTGATGCTGGCTGCACAATATGGATATGACCCAAGGAGTTTCCTCTTCCACCACAGAGACAAGTGTGGAAGCTTCAGGCCTGGCAGTAACGACGAGGAGAGAAAGATGGGAATGTTATGGATCTTCTGTTTTCAAGGTAAGCATTAAACAGCAAACTTCCACTTTAGCAATGCTACAAGTGTGGTGAAATGCTCCCCATTGTTGTATTTTACATTTTTCTGTATGCATTTCTTTCTCCCCAATTCATGACAGCTTTCAGAATCAGGTGTTATTTTTGCTCTGCACCTAACTACAGAACATAAACATCACACTCCCTCCATGCAGGCCTCTCATTAACACAGCTCTCTTTCTAATGCAAATAATGTCATTTGCAGTCTCACCTCTCTCTCTGGACCAGCTCCACTCATTCACTGTACCTTCTCAACAGGTGAAAGGATGGCTAGGTTTGGCACATCACATTGAGTCTGGCTTCACTCCATAGCATTGTGTGCCCTCTTTGCCTGCAAGTAAAGCACAACATTGCAGTGATTTCAAATCTCCTGGACAATCAATCCTTCACATGTACAACCTCTGAGAACACCACAGGCTTCACCATCCACAGGGCATTTGTGGATCATGTTGGCTGATTACTTTATGACAGTATGCAAGGCAATGCAGACCTTGCAAAACCTTCCATGTATGTACAACACTGAAACAGAGCCTCACTCACACTGGCAGACATTACAAGATCATGGAGATGTTTTTGACACTTTATCTAGTATTTTTTTGTCAAACAAGTCCAAGTCTATTGACCTCTGCTGTGACCTACCTCTAGGCTGCCTTGGTCGACCTGGGAGATCTTCCCCTGCTGTTAGTGGCAGCACAGTGGCTCAATGTTTAGCAGTGCTGCCTCAGAGATTAGGGATCTAAGTTTGATTCCAGCCTTGGATGACTGTCTGTGTGGAGTTTGCACATTTTCTCCGTGTCTGTATGGGTTTGCTCCAGTTTCCTTCACAGTCCAAAGTTGTGCAGGTTCGCTGGGCTGGCCGTGCTAAATTGCCCTGTTATGTCCAGAGATGTGTATGCTAGGTAGATTAGTTGTGATAAATGTGGGGGTTACAGGATGAGAAGAGTGTTGCATCTGGGTAGGGTTGAAACAATCTCAACAGGCTAAATGGCTTCTTTCTGCATTGTAGAGACTCTATCTTAGTACACATGTGGACTCCCCATCTGCCATTAAAAGTTGAAGTAGAGGTCACAGAAAGGCATCATCAAACCTGGACACTGTCTTAGTCCTTTCTCCCTTGCTATTACCCACCCCCTTCTCATGGCCATCTCTGCAAAGGGAAAGAGAGTTGGCAGACAGCCTGATGCTCCTTATTACTGTAAATCTCCATGGTTCTGCTTAATACGCATACCAAGGCTTTGTCTTCCCTGTTCAAGGTCCTGAAATCTTCCCATCCAGAAATGGAGCCCAAAGTAAATACAACTTTTCACGCTTTCAAATTTCCATCTATTTACACCGAGTAAGAAAATCTTCCCACTTTAGTCAAGTGGTTATCCCTGGTCCACCAGGCACTCAGCTCCTTTGGCGTCACAGCCTGCCAGTTCAGTATGGGCATTCCCCACCCTCACTGGCCTAATTCATGTGCAGCCTATCTGCCATGAGCACTGCTTATATTGGTAATCCATATAGGGAGCATTAATTGTCCAATTCTGTAGGAATGGGCATCTCTCCAAGGGGTGGGTGGGAGTTACTAGGGAGGTGGTAGCTTGGTGTTAATATCATTGAACAGTAATCCTGAGCCCTGGGCTAATGTTCTGGAGACAGGGTTTTGAATCCAACCATAGCCCACAGAGGAATATGAATTCAGTAAAGCCTGAAATTAAAAGTTATCTTAATGGTGAACATGTAACTACTGTGAGAATCGCAGAAACTTATCTCCTTCACCAATGTCCTTTAGGGAAAGAAATATGCCCTTCTCACCCTGGCCTGGCCTAAGTGTGACTCCAAAACTGCAGCAATGTTGTTGATTCTCAACTGCCATCTGAAAAGGCCTAGCCATTCAGTCGTAGGGTAATTAATGCTGGACGTGAAATGCTGGTCTTGCCAGTAAGGTCCCCATTCCAAAGAATGACTGAAAAAAAGTTGGTGATCCATGTACTTCCAGATCGGACTCAGTCACCATTATGGGATTGAATATACATCCCCAGATATGTCACTACCTAAGGCAGGAAAAAGCTCGCATTACTGTTTCCTGAGAACAGACCACGGGCCCAAACTCAGAGCAGCACTTTGTGCTGGACAGCTATGACATTTTCTCGTTACCCATTTCCCACACTGAAAGGCTGGTTTTAGGTTTTGAAGATGAGCTGGCTGACTTGTTATCATCAATTTTCGGCCATTGTCAATGTTTAAAATCAGCCTTGTCTTGTAGTCTGAGTTGGATTACTAACTAGAATCATAGAATGTTACAGTATAGAAGAAGGCCATTTGACCCATCATGTCTGTACCAGGACCTGAAAAATCTACCCACTTAGTCTCACTCTCCAGGTCTATCTCCATAGTCCTCTAAATTCATTATTTTCAAGTATAAATCCAGCCCTCTTTTGAAACTTTGTATGGAATCTTCCACTCCCACTCTCCAAGGCAGAATATTCCAAATCCGAATACTCTCTTAAGCATAAACGTTTCTCACTATCTCACTCTGAGCTCTCTTGCTGACAATCTTAAAATCATAACCCCTCATTACTGATACACCAATTAGTAGAAGCTGAATATCCTTTATTACCCTGGCAAAATTGTTCATAATTTTTAACGCTTCAGTAAGGTCACCTCTTAATTTTCTCTGCTCCAAGGACAATAAGCCCAATTTCTCCAATCTTTCCCTGAATCTAAAATCCCTCATTCCTGGCATCTTTCTCGTAAATCTCCATTGCTCTCTCTCCAGGGTTTAATATCCTTGCTTAAAACAGGTGCCCAGAACTGACCACAATACTCCAAATTAGCAGAGAAACGTGTGCTTATATCCACCAGGGATCAGGTTGAGACAGGATTTCTATAGCTTGCAAGGAAGGAGGAAAGCTATCCTCTCCACCTGGAGCCCTTATTCCTAAAGACTAGATTGGATTAAATTGTACAGTAAACTATTTCCAAGACTGATTCATTCTGCATTTGACTGGACTTACACATCTGACCTTTTACACCTTTGTTCGTAAGGCCACTTTGGCCAGGATTGCTTTGCTATGATGTGTGAATGGCAATGTTATTATTTAATGCCTCAAGAGTTTGGTTCTTGTCTGATTGTAATCAGTGCTGATTTCTAATGGCTTAAATGGCTTAATTCTCCTTGGCAGTTTGAAACACCTTCAATGCACTAGCTGGAATCTCGATAAATCAACAATAATTGTATTTTACAGTAGCACACCTTTGCTGTTTATTAATGTTTAACTTGATGTGCAACTCAAAAGACAGGGTCTGATCTGACTTACGAGTGAATTAAAGTAAGATTCTCTGGAGGATTTGGTTTCATACCACAGTGTTTACCAGTGTCAAAACAGTGTAGTTACAAAGCTGATTTATAAATTGTTCGGGAGTTCCTTGTACTTCCTGAAACCTTTGTAATGTACCTTCCCTTAGTTTAAATGTTTTGACAGCGTTGCGATTGTTTTTATTTACAGAAAAAATCTTTAGTTATAACATGTGATACAAGCCTTTGTTCCAGTTGGAAACTCCTTACTCTCCTAATTTTAGACAAACACATTACACCCCTGTCATCTTTTATGGTATACTGACAGCATATAATTTTTTTTTTAAACAAGTATCTAGGTTTTCCGAAGCCTAATGTGAGAAAATTGAAACAACAGCCACTTCAGGTGTGAGGTTGGAAAGGGTTTCTGTTACTGAATAGAACTACTCAAGAATCCATCAGCACTCCCAATTCACTGCATTCCTTCACCTCTTTGCTCCCTTCTGCATCCAGTTGAAGAAAACCCTTTCTCAATGCATTTCACACACATTCTCAACCTCCCAACTGCATTGTCTTTAACACCCATATTCACCATGAATTTTCTGTACTTGCTGATTTGCTCAACACTTCCTTCTCATCCACTTATATGCCTTTATTCTTTCTATATCGTTTAACGTCTTTTTTTAAATCATTTCCTATGGATTGCTTTTTCAATCTCAATGACATAAAGTTGAGCATATTTGATGCATAACTGGCTGAGAAACCCAATACCAAAATGAGATAATACGATGTAGAGCTGGATAAGCACAGCAGACCAGCAGCATCAGAGGAGCAGGAACGCTGATGTTTCGAGTCGATACCCTTCTTCAGAAATGGGGGAGGGGAAGGGGATTCTGAAATAAATAGGGAGAGGGGGGAGGCAGATAGAAGATGGATAGAGGAGAAGATAGGTGGAGAGGAGATAGACAGGTCAAAGAGATGGAGTTAGAGCCAGTGAAGGTGAATGTAGATGGAGATTTAAGGGGGGTGGTTGGTCAGTCCAGGGAGGACAGACAGGTCAGGGGGGGAGGCAAGATGAGGTTGGTGGGTAGGAGATGGGGGTGGGTCTTGAGGTGGGAGGAATGGTTAGGGAGGCGGGGACTAGCTGGGCTGGTTTTGGGATACAGCCGGGGGAGGGGAGAATTTGAAGCTTGTAAAGTCCACATTGATACCCATTGAGTTTGACCATCTCTGTTCCATCAGGCTTGGTTTCCTCTACTAAAATTGGCCACGTTTCTTCAATCAGCTTGGAGGGCTAATAAGTCTCCACTGAAATCTCCTTTGGAGCAGGTCTTATTTATTTCATACGCATTCACATATAATAAGTTGTTTCAGGAACTCATGGGTATCTTCATTTCTCAGTCAGGGGCTAACGTTCAACCATCTCTGCTGTTCCTTTCTACCTGCTTGCACAACATCAAGATGGATTTTACCAGACCTTTGGGGTTGTCGTGAGAGTTGGGAGAGTCTGTACCATTGTGCGGAAAGATAAGACTGAGCTCCCATAACATTCCTGAAACCATGGCACTTTGTCAGAGGCCAGGAGGGTGGAGGATAACCATCCTGCCAGAGATGTGCCATTTCTTGGTCAATTAATGGCCTCTTTCCACAGTTCTGGCATTTGGCCAATGGCAATTAAGCCCTGTGGCCTGTAAGGAGACTGCCTGGGAAACCCAAGTGTCCCAAGGTTGACAGAGGGGTTGGACCCACAGTAATACCTCACCAGTCCTCCCATCAAGATGCCTAGCCCACCACTGGGACCTGTTTGAATGTTCTACTACCTCCAATCCCATCCATCATGTTGAGGACAGTGCTCATGCTGGTTTTCCCGGTTGGATGCAACCCCTACAGTGGCCTCCGCTGAACTGTCCACCCTCTGATTGGCCAACAGCCTCTGGAGGTGGACACCATGGTTTGAAGAAATGGGTGTCCCATCTAAAGTGGAGGGACCTAGAATCTCACTGAGAGTCCACCAATGGAAGAGACTGGATTACCTCTAGTTTCCTGATCTATCATTGAGGCATTCTTCAGGTCAACAAATTGCAATTCTTACCTTCTGCTCACTCAACCTCATTTGCATTAATTCACCACATGACACATTGTTAATAACTGTTTTCAAAATTGATCTCTCTATTCAGGCATTGAATAAGTCCTCTTGCCTCTACCACCTTTTCTAACCTCTGTTGCCTCTCTTTTCTCTCAAGATGCTTTGAATGTTTTGTTACCAACTAGGTCAATTCCCACTTTATAATTTATCTGCAGTTATAAAATAAAAATAATTCATAGCTTTGTGTAGAACATGAGGAATTTGGTGAATATTAGTGGGAAGCCAGAGCATTGGGAAGCTTTTAAAAACCAGCAGAGGATAATGATAAAAGCAATAAGGTCAGGAAGGTGAAGTGAGTTATTTAATAATATTAAAAAAAGGCAAGACTTTATTTTTGAGATATATAAAGAGCAAGAGAGAGGCAACAGTGGACAATGAACCATTAGAAAACGAGGCTGGAGAAGTAGAAGCTGAGAATAAAGAAATGGCAGAATACCTGAGTAGGTACTTTGCCTCAGTTTTCACGGTGGAAAACATTGGCAGCATATCAGAACTTCAAGCGACTCAGGGGGCAGAGGTGAATGTAATAGCCATCACTAAGGCGAAAGTGCTGGGAAACTGAAAAGTCTAAAGTTGGATAAATCACCTAGATCAGATGAACTACACCCCAGAATTCTGAAGGAGACAGCTGAGCCATTGCTGGTGATCATTCAGAAATGACCGGAGTCAGGGCGGGTGCCAGAGGGCCAGAAGATAACTAATGTAACATACCAATTTAAGTAGGGAGAAATGCAGAATAGAGGAAACTATAGGCTAGTTAGGCTGACCTCAGTCATTGGTGTAATTTTAGAGTCCAATTGTTCAAGATGACAATGTGGGATATCTGGAAGTGCTTGGCAAAATAAAACTGAGTTAGCATGATTTCGTCAAGGGGAGGCCACACCCGACAAATCTGTTAGAATTTTTTGAGGAGGTAATCAGCAAGTCAGACAAAGGTAAGGCAGTAGACATGATCTATTTGTATTTCCAATAGGCCTTTAGCAAAGTGTTAAACCGGAGGCTGCTGAATAAGATAAGAGCCCCTGGTGTTAGGGGCAAGGTACAGGCATAAATAGAGGAGTGGCTGATTGGCTGAAAGCAGAGAAAAGGGATAAATGGGTCTTTTCCAGTATGGCAGCTGTTGTGGAGTGGTGTTATGCAGAGGTGCATGTTGGGACCACAACCATTCACGTCATGCATTAGTAAAAGAACTGAGGGCATTGTTGCTCAATTATAGACACAAGAGTAGATGGAGGGGCAGATAATGTTGAGGAAGTGGAAAGGCTGCAGAAGTACATGGACAGGCCAGTAGAGTGTGCAAAGAAGTAGCAGATGGAATACAATGTGGAAAGGTGTGAGGTTATGCACTTTGGTAGGAAGAATAGAGGCATAAAGAACTTTCTAAATAGAGAAAGACTTTGTAAGTTTGAAGCACAAAGAGACTTAGGATTTCTGGTTCAGGATGCAGTTAAAGTTAGCATGTAGGTTCAGTTGACAGTTCAGAGGGATAGAATACATAAGCAGGGATGTACTGTTGAGATTGTCTCAGGGTCTGGTCTGACTGCATTTGTAAGTGGTTTTGGAAACCATGTGCTGGCACTGAAGGGCATCCAGAGGAGGTTTACAAGAATGATTACAGGGATGAAGAGCTTGTCAGGAGCAGTTGAAGTTTCTGGGTCTGTACTTAATGGAGTTTGGAGGATGAGGAAGGATATTAATTGAAACGTACAAGATACTAACTGGCCTGAATAGAATTGACATGGAAAAGATATTTCCAATAGTAGGAGAGACTAGGGCCCGAGGGCACAGCCTCAAAGTGACAGGATGATCTTTTAGAACTGAGAAGAGGAGGATTATCTTCAGCCATAAATTGGTGAATCTGTGGAACTCATTATAACATCAGGTTGTGGGAGCTAAGTCATTGAATATTTTTAAGACAGCGATAGGTAGGTTCTTGATTGGTGAGGGGATGATTGATTACAAGGAGAAGGCAGAAGAATCAGATTGAGAAAATATCCGCCATAGTTGAAAGGTAGAGCAGTCTTGAAGAGCTGAATGGCCTAATTCTGATTCTCTATCTTATGGTCTTATGGATTTCTTTTATGTTTAGTCTGCTCAATTGTCAATTGCATCAGGCTGTAGATCCTCTTTTGTGAAAATTTAGAGGAAATATTCATGTTGTTCTCTTCAAATTCAAGCTGCTCGGGTGTGACCAAAGGCTAGTGAAGAAGACTGTAAAGGTTAAAGATTATTTTTTATTTGACTGGATGCAAGTATTAGAATATCAGCTTAAATTTGAGATGTCTGATTTCTCTCAACAACTTAACTGTCACAATATTTTCATCGTCAAAAGTATATTAAAATTTAATCCTTAGTGGTTTCCAAGCCAACTGTTGATAAGGACCCAGTGCCAATATTCAGAGTGGAATGCATAGTTGCGTCACCATGTAGTACCTGGTCACTCGGAGTTGATCACTACATTGCCAATGGCCACTTGCAGCAGCTGTACCAGTATCATAATACTGTACATGGAACTTGGCACAGAGTAACAAGCACACTTGGGCTATGAGAAACCACAGTAATGTCACATATGATTGGAGAAACAGCTTACAATGTCAGAGAATGGAAATGAACTGGAAAAGAATTGTCATTTCAGAGCAATGTGTGTTGCAAACATTTTAATAGAGTGGTCTTTTCTCCAAGTTGTAGCTGCTGCGACCCAGTTCGATCTAACTCTGAGAAAACATATGATTCATCCAACTGTGCTAATCTCATTAGGCTGATAATGTAATTCACCAAGCAATTGTTTTGTGTGCTGTATGCACATTGGCACAAAGGTAAATACCACTAGAATGTGGATGACTTACAAAAGGTGAGGCCATTGTCACTCATGAGATAGATTTCATTGACAGGAATGTTGAACTTCAAATGGAAAGGAGAACATTGTGAAAAAAAGGCTCTGAATCTAGAGTTGTAGACATTTAGATGGAAGACACAAAATGTGATCCCAGATTTTGCTGTCAGCATTTATTTGATGAGCACTGGATGGCCAATCATGGTAGGTGGGTGGGTGGGAGGATGTCCCAGCAGCCAAACAGCAGTATGTACTGTGCAGGGGCTGGCTCAGTAGCATCACAGAGGCAACTGGAATGAGATGAACAAAGAAGCTTTTCAAGAAGTGGCTGCACTTAGATGGAGGGTGGCTCCTATGACTTAGTTTGCTTCCTTGGAGATGGCTGTCCAGAAGGCAAAGCCGAGGAAGCAGACATAGTTGTGGATCTCAGGGGATGCCAGCAAATCAAAGGGTGGTTATAAAAATGCAGTCGCAGCTCAACAAGTGATTCGATTACCTGGTGTGCTGAGAAGGTGAGCGAGTGAGTGAGTGACATTTGTGGTCGCAGGCTTGCAGCCCTGCCTGTAATAGAAAGCATCGCTGAAATGTGGGAAGTGGTTTCCAAGCCAACTGTTGATAAGGACCCAGTGCCAATATTCAGAGTGGAATGCATAGTTGCGTCACCATGTAGTACCTGGTCACTCGGAGTTGATCACTACATTGCCAATGGCCACTTGCAGCAGCTGTACCAGTATCATAATACTGTACATGGAACTTGGCACAGAGTAACAAGCACACTTGGGCTATGAGAAACCACAGTAATGTCACATATGATTGGAGAAACAGCTTACAATGTCAGAGAATGGAAATGAACTGGAAAAGAATTGTCAACACTCATTGAATTGACACTGATAGAAGACAAGGCAATGGAGCTGGGAGCAGTTTCAGTCAACAGTCTGCCACGGAGCATATGGAGCTCATCAAGACTGAGTTGCTTCATGGAGGGCTCTTCTCAGGGCACTGCAGTCACCAATGGGCTTTCTTTGATCCCTTTGATGGTGCCACCAATGCCATATAAAGTGCAATAACTGAGGCAAAGGAAAACCCTATATTTGCTGAGAACCTCTAGGGTGATGGAGGATTGTCTTTTCAAGCACCAAGGCAAACAGCCTACTTCTACCTGACATAATAGTGTACAATGTAAAAGCATCCAAAAGTATTTTGTGTAAATCCACTCAATTACACTTGGGTCTCTCTGGGAGAAAGTTTATTGTTGATTGTCAAAGAATTGTCTTCATGTGTATGACTTGTGTTTTGCTTTACATGTCGTTTTGAAATGTTGAAAAGGTCTGCCTTCAATGGGTAATGGATACTTTGGCTTAGTGTTACAACTGTTCTACCAAGATGGTAAGGCCATTCAAGGAAAGGCAATCAAAGCTATATGAAGGAGAAGGCTAAATAATTTACAAAGTTAATCTCAGGGCAAATGTGTTTGTAGGGTTGTCTCCCTCAAACGCACCGGTACCTGTTGACACTGCATCTTGGGTGCATTGGCATTTTCTGCCTCCAGACCCATCCAAAACTTCTCCAGAGGAGGCAACATGCTCAGGGTAATCCCACTCTCCAAGGTTACTGTTTTCTTGAAGGCCAGGTTGTGCAGAGCAAATCTTATCACAATGATACATGTAATCCTTGATGGTGCTAAATTCAGGGCTTCACTCAGGCACCTGAACTCCAATTTAAGAAGGCTTGAGACTGCCTTTCTGGTTATCCACATGACTGCAGTTCTGGGTGTTCTCTGCCTCGATGATTCTGCATAGTTGTAAGGGGCTATGTCTGAAGTGCATAGTTGTTGTCACCTGTCCTCAGAGGCATTTAGGTGGCTTTATCTATTGAGGCATTGATGATTGTCTCCAGATGATTGAGCTATGATAGCTTTCTGGAACCATGCATTAATTGGCAAGATCCATTTGCGTGGTTGCATTGTTGTTGAGTTGTTCATTCAATACCTTTCTGATGATGAAGGCTCCTGGCTACTCTGTCACACCATTGGGAGCAACAGGATTGCAGTCAGATATCCCATGAAACTGAAGGAATCCAGCAATGAGAACAAATCCTTTCATTCTGTTGGTCTTACTGGCCTAATTCATGCCAAACCATGTGAATTGGCTTACTTTCTGGTACAAGACATCTTGGTGTAGCGATAGAGTGCTGACTGGAAGATCTCATAACTATCTTCAGAGGATCCTTGGTGTGGCCCTGACATGGAAAAGCTGAGGGCTAAGGGTGATCCTGATGGGCATAGAAAATAGGTGACCACCATATCCCAGTTACTTAACCATCCTTCAATATTGCCTTTGTTCCAATACCACCTGCTCAGAAAGCCACAATATTTGCATTCATGCTCTTCAAGTTGCTGCGGAACCACCAACATTCAAACTTTAATTGCTATATTGGCAACTGTCTGGCTGGATCAAATACTCCAGCTGCTTCTAAAAGCTCACTGAAGGTTCACTTTTACCTTCTTTTAGATAATCCTCTTTTAATGTTTTGTATTTCACAATCTGCATCAGCGATGTTAACTTTTAATGCCTGTAAATATTATCCATGAGCCTTATTCCACATGTAATGCAAACGTAAAGCCCAAAGCAGCATGCTTACACATTTTACTGATATGTACTTTTTCATAAGCTCATCACTGTGAATCTACAGATCAACACATCCAGCAGATTCAATAAAGGGAAGGCAATCTATGCCTATGGTGGATGGCACCAACTTACACTTATGCAGCTGGGCTACTTCATAAATTCCAGAAGAGTTCCTTGGGCTTGTCACAGGGTAATCTCTTAAAGTGGTATTTTCCAGATTGGAAATCAATCCTCCAGATGGCTATTGGAAAAGTTGTCTTGAAGTACTGCAAAGGAAGAAGACAAACTGTAGTTATGTGTAAGTTGAATGGTTCTCTGAAGGTATGGCACGCATTAGAAGTCCAAATGATGCAGACAATTCTTTGTAGAAAATAATCTTTGGATCATGCACAATATATGCGACTGTTAAGAATTGTTTTCTTCATAGATTTCTAGAAGATTACTGTTGCATTTTCCATCTTTTCCCCTCGTTCTCAGATAATGCAGGCAGCATTTCAACCTGTTGACCCAGTACATCCGAGAGAAGTACCCTGCTTTCCTTGCCCTAAAGTCTAAATTGAGCAACCGTTCCCTCATTCATAGCCATCTAACATCTTCCCCTCAAAGGTGATTCACCATTCATTTGCTTATCCGGAGTTATCTGACTGTAAATATGGCATTTTTTTCAGTTGTGCTGGCTGCTTTTCTTTCTCCCTCCACGAACAATAACTATATTGATGCTCTGAAGTTTATTTCCTAACTTCTTGAAGGCTAAATAAATATGTTTCCATATGAAAATGCTTACTTTTAAATTAATGTTTCCTTCTGGGCTTCATCAAAAATTCAGCTTTGGGCTTGCACCCACTCCATAATGACAAAATCGCTTTGGGTTGCTTTACAGATTATTCAAATGAGCTGACGTAAAATAAATTGACCCATATCTCACGAGAAAGTTTGCAAGAAAATGTCAGCAGTGGTGGGGATGGGATTTCAGCTAGATTTCTAGTTGTTGTGAGGAAACTTTTGATTTTTCAGGGATATGTCTGAAAAGGAGAGAATAGACAATTTAAAGCAACATTATGCCTAATTGGAATAATTGCCGGTCAAGTCATTGTATCCTTATTTTTCATCAATGTCAGTCCCGCTAGTTTGTTTGTTCACCATTCATTGTCATATTATAAATGCCGAGTGACTACTTTATTGAACTATGTTCAAAAGATTCATGCCAATGGCTCCATAAAAGGTAATATGCAATAAAGTACAATCTATTGTAAAAAGCAAAACAAAGCCACTATTTTATCAAACCTGTAAGGTAAATATCGTGGCCAGTGTTCATCCTTTGAACTGAAATTAACAAATACCCTTGCCTCCTTCCAACATGGTCTTCTGTGCTTAATTGTATTAAGCACTGATGAAGGAAGAAGTCATGGGAATAGAGTAACAGTTTCTTTCTTATAAATGATCACAATGAAAATTCTCAACACATTTAAGTGTGTTGTTAATTGGTACAAATGAGGAACCAAATTACTGACACAGCAACACCATCACAGTATGAGCCTGACAGATATTGAATTAAATATATTCTTAAACCCTGCTAAGATTGCCCTTATCCCTAATATTCTATTAGTCATGACTGGAAAATGTGATTAGGAAAAATAAACTGTGTTTCTGTTCCTAAATTTCTGTCAGGCCTTACACAGTGCATTTTCTGTTCTTTACTTGTGGGCTGCCTCAGGGAAGCACTAACAGTCTTTGGGAAACAACACCTGCAGTTACATTCAAAAGCCTACCATTTCCAAACATCCTCTGAAGTGGTTGATCATTGTTCTGAGATGGATAAAGACAAGGTTTTTACCTGACTAACAGAGACATTCCAGCACCATCAGAGTCTGAACACCCTCTCTATGGGTAATGAGTCCTGCTGGCTTTATTCTGCAAGACATTGAAAACCCACAGGGAAATGTGGTTGGATATAAAAAGAGGGCTGGGGTTTTTAAATAAGTTTGCTGTCCACAGATGCCATCAAGCTTTTAAACCATTCATTTTATTTCTGTGGTCTTTATAAAGACTCCCAAAGCTGTGGCCACCACTTCTGCAGATATAACACACATAATTAGACTGAAGTTTGCACTTTGTTGAATTAAATACAAGGCATTTTATGGAATATCACAACATAAGCATATGTTGATGAATATTTTATGCATTAAAAATAGGATTGGTTTACCAGATTCCACTTTTTTAAAAGAAATGTGAAAGGGAAGTGCAATTATTTGCTTATAATTTGTCAACCCAGTGCTTATCTGTTTTTAAGTTCTATTTGATGCAGTTTATATTTTGTGAATGGATTGCAGTTACTTTCCTTCAATGATTATTTTTTAAAACTTTATTCTTCAGAGCAGATTGTGCACTAAATAAAACTGAGCTTTTAAGTTTGTCAGCTGGAGCAAATGAAAATTCTTTTTCTTCTCTCAGGGAAATAATAGCCTCTTAATTCTGTTAGATCCTGAAGCTGATGATCCTGCATTCATAGAGAGAACTAAATCACTCCTGTGGTCAGATAGGAGTTTAAAGGTAACCAGAAACCAAAGCAGAATGTTTTTTATCTTTGTGCTTGAAAGCCCCATCTCAAGTACAAATATTTCCATGTGGGCTGCAAGCCAGATTTTTACAACCATCAACAAAGGTGGCAAATGACAGTGCACGTTTTATATATAGGCGCAAATGGGGAAAAGTAGATTATGTTTTGCCACACACAGTCTAATTTGAGGGTGGCACCAAATAAATGTGCCCAGAAAATGAACATATTCATAAATGTAAAGTGATACAGCCAAAGATGGCAGCTGAAATGCATTAATGCATGTTTGTATATTTATAATGTCCATATTTCCTTTCATTCTTCTCACACTTTTTCAAACATTTCTACTTAAGATAAATGTGGCCTTTTGGATGTAATGTCTGGGTTTAATTCCAGTGCATCCACTTCCTCATTTTTTACCCTAGGTATAATTGCAATTATTGCAAAGAATTGTGACCTTGTTACTTAATCTTCTTTTTGCTGTTCACACTCACTTAAAACATTCTTGTCTGTTCAGCTTGCCAAGTGATGTTGAATAGCAATCCCATGGCTAATTGTTCTTGAGATTTCCAGCTGAGTCCACATACCTTCTTTGGGTACCAAGTCTTCTCCAGCTGTTTCATGAAGAATGGGAAGATTAAGCACAAATGGCAATCTTAAGCAGAAACTTCCTGCTTTGCAGTTTACATTAAGTCATTGATATGTCACTTCTAAAACCAATGTTGCACAAATACAGGCGTCATTTGTTGTGAATGGGTTGGTGGAGGCCCACAGTCGGTGTGATATTTAAGAAATTTTAATGACCTCAGTCTGTAAAGGCAATAGTATGATCTTTTCAAAAAGCCTTGTTGGTTCATTTTAAGAATTTTGTTTTAACTAATCAGTGTTTTCAGATGCTAAAAATAATTGAATTTCATTTTTATTCATAAACAGCACTATTACTTGCATTCTTAGTCTCTCTCCATGTTTGTGTTAATAGTGACATTCCATTGTGTAATTCTGACATTAGTTCTGTGGGCAAGTGTTTTTATTTGGAACAGAAAATAAGGGACTGCGTTGAGGTTTTCCTACTCAGGCATTTCTAATGATTGAAGTCTCATGACAACAATAATGGAAAATCACACTTTGCATCTAGTTCATGTTCTATTCAAGCTTCAATTATTTTAACATGCTATTAATATCTACCAGGTACAAAATCAGCGCTAATTTTTCCTGCATATTGAGGAAGTTACTTCTTTAATGCAATTATAAGGAATTTTCAAGCATTTTTTTCAAAGGTCTTTATTGTGTGAGATGGCACCAACATGTTTATCTCACAGTAGGGAAAAGTTCTTATCTTCTATGGTAGATGAGGTGGTGCAGAGTTGCTTAACTGCATGTAGTCAGAGAAAATGAGAGAAGTGCCCTTTCTTTATGCCACGCTTAAACATTTGCTGGCAACGAATGATATGATTTCCTTAGGGTAAGACACCACTCCCATTATGTTATGGCCTGAGTGCTCCTCTGTATGTTAGCCCATGTGACAGACACCCAAAAGACTGGCTTCTTGTTGTGATTAAAGTCTTGAAGTTTCTTAGCAAGACTAACTATGTACATGGATATTTCTCAGACTTGCATTCAACGTGCCTTCGATGTTTACTTATGTTACTGTACAGTATATATTGAAAACTGGTTCACTATACAACACTAACTGAACTGTACTGACTGTTTAATCAAGTGTAAGATGAAGATCTTTTACTCCAGAGCATCAAATGGTGGTGTGTGTTTAAAGGTGCCGTACCTTTCTGAGGTTTGTACAATAACACAAAAGTGAACTCAAATATAACATTGGAAGAATCCTAAGATTTACTTGCTCAGCCAGAGGGATTTGTACAAGAAAACTAAAAGAGAAACAGAAATGTAAGTTGGAGAAATCTATGTAGCAAAAAACTTTAAAGAATGTGTTGGGAAGGATAGGAGTCCATGACTTTGGAGGTTCTTGGAGGTGATCTTTAGGCAGTGGTGAAGAGAAAGTATAATTCAACCTGACTGGTGATAAATCCTCTTCAAGTTGAAGATTGGTAGGTTGGCAGTATTGTGAAAAAGGGGAAAATCTGCTAACTGCCTGTAACTGTGGAAACCGCCTGATGATCAGGGAAGAATCACTTCCCAACAAAAGAGGTAGCAATTCTTGCTGTCAGTGATAGAGAAACCACATCATAGCAGACATGGCAAATAAAATCCAAACAATGCTATGAGCACATTGAGAAAATCGTTACTAGCTGGGAGTTTCTGCAAGTTCAGCTAGAAGCAGATATCCTTGACTTGGGCAACTACAGAACAGCATACAACTGATCTAGAATGCTGACCCAATTGATATTCTTGCACATGCAACAAACTGACACTGATTATATCATTCTGCTTAATTCATATCACCTTCATGTAATTTGGAGAATGTGGACATTTCATGCAGTACAAAGTGCAAATTAAAATGGATGAAATTAAAAGAATAGTTGCTACAGGAAGAACAAATTACAAATTCACAGCTCATTTTCATTGTTATAATATTGAAGCTAATTATTACGTGCACAGCTTCATGTGTGTCATCACGATTACAAGATCCATTGTATAATAAGGTAACAATGATATTTGACAGATTAGTTCATTTTTGGTATGAATTATCCATGCTATATTGCTGAGACAGAACATTTAGACTGTAGGAATAACTACATTCTGTAATTCGTGTACTTTAGAATCCGATTAGACCAGGTATAGAAAGAGCTGTTGAGAATCTAAGCAGAAAAAAACATTGAGGATATCAGCAATGTTTACAATTCCTCAAAGTCTGCTGTACTGCTTCTTAAATGGATCTATTGATATTAAATTTAAATTTATAAAGCTTAAAAACTTTGCCAGATTTACATAGAAATAAAGGTCCAATTTCATTCTATTTTCTCCTGTGGCATTCTGTCTATTTCTCACTGTTTTTGATGAAGAAAACTACCCCAGGCAAACAAGCATTCAAAATGTCATTAGACCTATGAGAAAAATGAGCAACTGGTAGAATTTAATCCAGCCATAAATGAGTAAAACTTCAGCCTGTGAGAAAAAATCCATACAATGAGTGAGGTAACGGATTAAAATGAAAGACAGCATTCTTGAAGGCATAGCCTCAGTCAAGCTGTTGTTTCTTCATCTGTTTGTTCATGCCTCTTTTAATTAATTTCTTCCTCTTGCTACTCCCCTTCCTTTATGAGCTCTTTCTTCAAATTGCTCACAAACAGGAGATGCAAAAGGAACATTTTTTTCAACGACTTTGGTCGAGCAGATTTCTTTCACAGGCAAGGTCCAAGAAACCTTGGATTTCAAGAAGGAACTGGACAGACTTTTGCTTTCTTTATTCATTCATAGGACATGGTCATCACTGGCGACCAGAGTTTGTGCTTATCCCTAGTTTCCCTTCAGAAGAGGTGGTGAGGTGCTTTCTTGAACCACGAAAGTCCATTTTGTGTAGGGACACAAACAATACTTTTTGGGAGGGTGCCCCAGGATTTCGACATAGTGACAAAGAAGAGTAAGTGATATTTTTCCAAGTTAGGATAGTGAAGGGCTTGGAGGGGAGCTTGTAGAGTTTTTTTTAAATATTCGTTTGTTGGATGTGGGCATCACTGGCTGGCCAGCATTGCTTGCCCTTCCCCAGTTGCCCTTGAGAAGTTGGCAGTGAGCTGCTTTCCTGAACCGCTACAATCCACCAGCAGGACAGCCTGAGCAGAGAAACTGATACCATAGTATACAGTCAGGAAAGAATTACTCAAGATTGCACAACATTCATTTGGAACCCACAAGATCTCACAGCGTCAGGTCAAACATGGACACAGAAGCCTTCTACCAATTGCCATTTACTGCCCACCACCAAACTCTGCCAAACCCTGTTGGTGAATAAGTACTCCTCCAGAAAGAAGGCCCATTGGAGGATGCACTGAGGGTGGTAAGAGCACTGGGAGCTGAGTTACTCACTGCTAGCCTCTGACCTGCTCTTTTATTCACAGTACTTCTATAGCTAGCTAAAGAAAGCAGCTTACCCCCATCTTCTCAAGGGATGGGCAATATTGCTAGAGTAGCCTGTGACATCCCTTGAATAAAAAGAAGTTTAGTTCTATGCTCTTAGCTTCAGACTGTGCTTCATTCTCTTGATTATTCGTCTGTTTATATACAATATATATGAAAAAATAATGGATGGACAAACCTGTTACACCAAAAGGATCTGAACCAAGGAAGAGTTCATTAATCTGTGATGAAGACATGACAAATAGGGTGAACTCACTTTTTTTCAGAATTTTTTTATTTAGGATACTGTTTTTATCATCAAAATGTGGTGGATTGAAGGTGCTGCTGAAGTAGAATTTGTCACAGCTGTCAAAATGTGAGCAGGCTTTTCAGAGCAGGTTATAGGATTTAAATTGATCTGCAGATTCCTCAGTGAGATGGGAGCCCTCGAGGAAGAGCTGTGTCATTGTAAAAGTATTGCATTAAAACAATATGGCAGACATATAGATTGTATTTTGTGCCTTTTTCATTTGCTAATGAAAGGAATTTAAATCTCTTTGAAATTAATCAAGAAAACACTAAATAGATCAAAATTAGTCTCCCACTTAATAATATTACTAAATACTTTTCAGTAATTTATTAATATGCACTAAAACTAAGTAATTGCATTGACATGTGTATTAGTTATCTTTGTATTTTTGTAACATCCTTAACTCCCTCCCTTCTAATATCTGACACAATCAAATACAAATTTATAATTTGAGATATAAATTTTACTACGTTGGCAACAAATGGTAAATTATTCTTTATCAAGTCTGTTGAAAAAAGTGTAGCTTGTATAATTTCATGAATGGAAGGAAGCACTTATAAATTCTCAAATTTGCTCATTTTGAAATAACACAACAACAAGGACAAAAAAAAGACTTTAATGATATTATCACTGGAATAGCTCTCAAATGTTCCTACTTTAGAACAAAATCAGACCTATTAGTCTTGGCTACTTGAGTTACACTTTGAGGTTCCCAACAAGCTATTATCTTAATCATCTCCATTTCTTAATATGTTGATGGAGATGCAACATTTAAAAAAAAATCCCGAAAGAGTCCACTCTAGTTTGTGCTGTCAAGCGACAATATTCACTGCAGCATTTGAAGCAGTGCAGCTGTCCTGTTGATGTCAGTTTCTGATTGCCTTTGTAATGCCATTTGTAGAACTTACTTCCTAGAGTGTCCCTGAATGATTTGTTTCTAACCTCATCTTGTTAACCCTCCAGGTATTATGACTAAGTTAGTTGTGCATTGACCAATAAACAGCTTGACAGCTAGAGTTAAAGGGCCATGGTAAATAAATATTGTTAGTTCACTATATTTACGAATACACAAAAATACAAAACCTTAAACAGTACTGTATGTGTTTGTTATTGATCGTCACCCTCCACACCAAAGCATTAAAGCTAAAGTCTCCGTACACCTTGCAGGTTCAGCCTAAGAAGATACATGCCCTAGAACAAAAGTTTGTCTTGCAATGGACTATATGATATATTTGTTTTACTATAATATGAACCACCAATTCACTATCACTATGGAATAAGACACCATAGTGATTTGAACAGACTGATTTAAAGATCCAAACATAACTCAAGTTGGTTGGGAGGATGGTGTTTATCACTGATACCATTGGGCTGCAGGGTTCCTAATCTCCCCTCCTGCCACAGCATCCCAAAACCAGCCCAGCTTGTCCCTGCCTCCCTAACCTGTTCTTCCTCTCGCCTATCCCCTTCTCCCACCTCAAGCCGCACCTCCTTTCCCTACCTCCTAACCTCATCGCGCCCCCTTGACCTGTCTGTCCTCCCCGGACTGACCTATCCCCTCCCTACCTCCCCACCTACACTCACCTCTACAGGCTCCATCCCCGCCCCTTTAACTTGTCTGTCTCCTCTCCACCTATCTTCTCCTCCATCCACCTTCGATCCGCCTCCCCACCTCCCTATTTATTTCAGAGCCCTCTCCTGATCCCCCTTTTCTGATGAAGGGTCTAGGCCCAAAACATTAGTTTTTGTGCTCCTAAGATGCTGCTTGGCCTGCTGTGTTCATCCAGCTCCACACTTTGTTAACCCAATTCAGAATCTTAACTAACCTTGTGCCCTATTAAATAAAATGCAGCATACATTATGTGCACAAATGATAAAGTATTTGCAGGTAAAGAGTAGGTTTGCACACGAAATGTTCAGATATTGGATGGTATATTCTAGGGGTCTGAGTGATGTGGACCGTGGCAGGATTTGTAGCAAAATCTTGGCACTGGAGCAACCCACTGCACCTTTTGTGCATTTGCCAAGAAGCCTGGCAGGATTCTCAGTAAAATCCTCTTGTAAAATGCTTATTAATGCTGTGACCCACCTCATCAATACTCAGCTTCCTATCTTATCAAATAAGCTAGACATTGCGAATTCAGGACCTGGATGTCAGAGTGGGTACCAAACACCTTCCACTCACTCCAAGGGCTATTCATGTTGTTTCACTCACTCCAAGGACCATTCATATCGTTCAGCAACAACAGCGTCTCATGGCATGATCTGGGCACTAACCATATGCATCCCTCATCCATGAACATTGGCATATGGCATTTGCTAACCTGTCATGAACATTATGAAACAATATGAATATTATGGTCTCAGTCAATCCACTGGGTCCATTCCATAGCTGGAGCATCCTCAGTGGAGATCCTGAGGGGGCTGTGTGTGGTTCTTCCTCCAGCTGGGTGTCTCCTGGTACTGCCCTATTTCCATGTGAGGAAGGGGCACCTGGAGTGTGCGCCAGGTTTGCCATCCACCCCCACCCCGTCACCACGCCTTTAGTCCTGAGGGCTAGTGCCTGGTAAGATGGAGCGCAATTGTATGCATGTATCTAGCTGACCTTGAGTTCTCCATGGCAACTGTCACCCTGTTGATGGCATCAGATAGCATATCAAATATGTAGCTGTAATCCTGCAGCTTCTGGCCATTGAGAGCCATTGCCTCCTATAGTTGTGTCGTCAGCTCCTGTTCCTCCCTATGCACATGGACCAAGTCTCTGATTGGTGACACCACAGGGCCCCCTCAGGCCTGGGCAGAGCATGTACCTGCCTGCTGACAGCTCTCCAAGTGCCAGTGATCTGTGGTATTAATTCCTCAGCCAGCTGTGGAGCTGTCACCGCGAGATGTTCACCATCTTGTGCTCCCACAATTTCTAAAGCTAATGTTGCCACCAATGTGTCAGTATCGGAGCTGGTGAGTGCTGCAGGAGGCAGACTTCCAGATGCTTTCTCTGAGGCCTTGACACTCTCAACCTCAGAGATCAAGGTGACTTCTGGGTGAGCCAGACATTTCTCCATGAAGGTGGTGAATGTGTGATTGGTGCTGCAAGACACAAGGGACAGAAGGCATCACAGCCAGTGCTTCGAAGTGGCATGCAATGAATGACTGACAGTGAGTTATGGTGAAAGTTAAGTGAAATGAGGAGTGCTTCTCACTCAGGTTTTTTTAAATTCACTCATGGGGTGTGGACGTTGCTGGATGGCCAGCATTTATTACCAATCCCTGGTTGCCCTTGAGAAGGTGGTGTTGGTGAGCTGCCTTCTTGAATTGCTGCAGTCCATAAACTGTTTATAGACCAACAATGCTGGAGAAACATTGATGTCTCCGATCCCACAAGCATGGTTCCTGTCTTTTCCCACAAGTGTCAGGATTCTCTCCTCATCGGACCTGAAGAATCTAATATCAGGCACACGTCCAGGCCCTTTTTGCACTCTTATGGGCTGTCTTCTCCTGTAATGAGAGAAAGGAAAGAATTGAGTGAGTTAGAATTGGTTGACATGGCTTTTACTGCTGGTGCAGGCGAGGAAGCAATGTTGAAGTGTTCTGAGGTACTGAGTAGGCAGCACAGGGGTCTTGCAGTCTTAGTTTGTGAGGTTAAGGTGAAACAATAGCACGTAAGGGAAGATCGTGTAGGCAATACTGAGAGGGGCGTAGCACGATCCTTGCTGAAAGATGGACTCAGAAGTAGAGGTTGAGTGACTGTGATTTAGTAGAGAGAAGAGTGTAGCACTGATCCTGACAAAATGGAGATGGTCATCGAACTTCTTGCACCATTGCTGGCCATTCTTCAACACAGTGGAGCCTACATTGGCTCAGGCGGCAACTTCAGACCAGGTTACCAGGGTCTGGTGTTGTAATCTCCGCTGCTAGTCCTCTGGGAAGAGGGTACCCCTGCTCGACATCACCCTAACCACCAGGACCCACCAGACCCTGTTGGAGAGTCACACTCTACAGTCTATATTTACCTCAGATATTAAATGTGTGTTGGTGCAGTTCAGCAAAGAAGAACACAAATGCTCTCAGTTGTAAAAGAAGTTACAAACCCTACAATGTAGAACAGAAGGAATTAGCGGGAAACATTGTCCAGTCAAATAAAATGTTAAGTGACTTGCAGAAGGCAATCTTGCTTCAGAGAGAAAATGCAAGCATAATTTTTAATCTGTGTCAAGTTATTTTAAATTCAATATTAAGACACTTTTGTTCAAATATGAAAGAAGGTTTCCCAGAGCAGAATCTGGGACAAAAATATTTGGAGTATTCAAAATGCACCTGGTTGCTGGGAGACATGACAAGCAGTTGATTTTTTTTAATCCATGAATTTCTTTGAACCGTTTCTTTCTTATAGCCATGGATTTATCAGTTTCCTAAATGAAAAGACCTTTCCACCAACATTGATGCATGTCTGGAGTAGTGGAAAAAGATTACTCAAAATGGAGCATGAATGTGCAAGCGTTAATCAATGCTGCAGAGCTATTTGTAGTGGATAATGAGTGTTATATTATGCAGGATGTCTGATGGAAAGCCAGTCAGCTGCTCCTCTTCTTATACTGGCTGTTTTGATAATACAGATGACATTACGACATGACATTTTCCTGAAAAACTTCATGCTGAATATATGTGAAAAGTATCCGTCAGGACAAATTGGTATTTGAAGATGATTTCCTTTGTAAAGAAAGACAACATGAAATTAGACAGAAATACATGAATAAACTACTCAATTTCACTGAAACAAACTGATGATTCTTTTTGGTTGGTCTTTTTGGTCTTGTTAAAGGAGTTTCTGAGGTTTTCCAAAATGAAACAATGTAAAAAATCTGCACTTTTTTTGTAATTTTAAACAAAAGGAGAGTTTAGAAGAAAACTCATGTCTTTTGAACCTCACTTTATGTTGAATATTTTAGCCTGGTCAGGGAGGTCATGAGATTAATTTTGAAAATATTTATATCTATGTTGGACACTTTTTGTGGGGGATTTTAAGATCACTTCCGGATAGAACTTAAGTGTTCTGTAATGGAGGGCTTCATTGCCTATAGCGATTCTAACCTTCATGACTTGTTTATCTGGTTCAGAAATATTCTGAATCCAATTCTAAATGTTGTCTGAATGGAGTGAGAGTGCAGAGAGCAGATCTGCCCCCTCTCAAGTGAGTGCTGGAAATATTGTGGTCATCCAGTGAGTGTTTGCAGGGCTAGTAAGAAAATCTATGATGGGATCAAATGTCCAGGCTTTCATAATCCTTCTCGATGTGATCTATGTGCCTTGGCTCCCCCATGTTTTATATGTTCTCTTCATTTCTTGCCCAGCCACTCGTGTTTAATCACCCTACCAAACAGTCTCCAGAAGAGAGACCCTGCAGAAGCAATGGATCCAACACCACCTCCCCACTCGCAACCACCCCCCACCAACACCCACAACCTTCCCCACCCCACATACCCAAGACCATCCCCAGGAGCTGGCTGTCTGGTAGCAGCTACTGCACAAATTTTCACAGTACGGAGACTCACCCAAATCTCAGCGATCCCACCACGACCTAATTTGATTTAGTTTGATTTGTTATTGTCACATGAACCTAGGTACAGTGAAAAGTTTGATTTTACATGCAGTACAGGCAGATCATAACATACAAAGATCAGTGCGAGGAATGCGAAGTTACAGTCACACAGAAGGTATATTTGAAATTTCAGAGGCCTGGTCAGAAGTCTAATAACAGGTGACAAGAAGCTCTTCTTGAACCTGTTGGTATGTCTGTTTAAGCTTTTGTATCTCTGCCTGACAGAAGATTTTTACTTCTTCCCATCTCTCTCTTCATTCTGCTCCACATTCCTGCTTCACTATTTCATTCCCCTTACCCCCCACCCCATCCCCTTTCTCAGCATAAATACTACTGTTTTCCAGATGTGTCAGTTCTGAAGAAGAGTGACTGGGCCTGAAACATTAACTATGTTTTCTCTCCGCAGATGGTACCAAATCTGCAGAGTTTCTCCAGCTATTTCTATGTTCGTTTCAGATTTCCAGTCTCTACAGTTCTTTATTTTATCCTTTCTGTAATGCTGAGGCTATAATGTACGCATTACATCAAGCTTTCATATAGTAAAGGTCACCAATTACATTTTAACTTTTACATTCTGAACATTCAGCATAAAGTTAGACACAGTATTCCTTCAACAATTTGTGATCTTAATGCACCATGCCATCTTTCTGTAGGGGAGGACTAGCCACTTGACCCATTGTGGCTATACCAATTCTTGGGAACTGTTATCCAATTAGCCCACTCCCCTGTGCTTTCCCCACAGCCTGCAAATTGTTCCTTTTCAATATCTATCCAATTATCTACTTGAGGTTATAACACCTTTAATGGGGAGGCTTCACACACATTTCTCTCTAATAGATGGAACTGCTATGAAGTCATGAAATTTTGAAAAAATCTTCAGAGGCTTTGTTTTTCTGTTAATGCACCAAAACTAATGTTAATGGATTATTAAAAATGGGAAATATTATTGACCATGAGAAGAATTTTTATTGAGATAATTAGTCACGAGGCAGGCTCTCCGTTTAATTACATTGAATTTCTTAAGTTCTTAATTCCATATGGGAGTTTCAAGAAAATTTTCATATTTAGTTGTCCGTTGGTACTTAACAACTGCAAAAATGCCAAAACTATTCTTTGAAGGATTATTTCTCATGCTCTACTCTTGACTCCAGCTGTATCAGCATTTCAGTGGTAGAGCTCTATATTTGCACCAAACAATTAACTGCAGGTAAATTAAAACACAATTATAACATAAATGAGAACTCTGATAACTGTCTGTTGTTGCACATCTGCTTTCATTTATGTAGCTTGCTGATGTGTTTGCTTTGTAAATACGTGCATTAAATCATTGTTGATAACTCACAAGAGAAGTGCTCAAAATTCACAGCGAGACGGTGAAATTAATTATAACTATTGAAATCTGTAGCGATAATTCTGTGTCATTTTGGAAAATGAAATGCGTTTCACTTTTTGTGCACTTCACTAAATGATCTGATGAATGTATAATCATTCACAGATTTCAAAATGCTGAAAATTGATTACCTTTGATTAGCTCTGATCTACACAGAGAGCTCTGACAGAGTATATGTGAAACATTAGAACATTACAAAGTAACAAATGATTTAATTACCAGTGTGCCTGTTAATGTAGGATTCCCTACAGAGAACCTGTCAAATCACCGGTCTGTAATAAACCTGTACATTTCACTTAATTCTATTAAGGTTTAAATAATATTTCCCACTGTCCGCATGGCTGTGGTGTAAAGTTTCTTTATGTAATCTATTCATTTTAATTAGGATAGAATAATTGTAAAATCTTTGCAAAATTTCAATTATATGTCTACTGTTTGTAATTAAAATATGCTTAATTACTGAGTCAGCTTCTTACACTGCACAAGTTTTAAGCTACGTTATGCTCTACTTTAAAACGTCAGCTTATATTTCTCTAGCACACGTAGCATACTAGAACATCCAAAGATATTTCATAAGGATGTAATAAAGCAACATTTGGTAGCTGGCTATGAGTAGGAGATATGATAGAAGATGACCAGAAACACAAAGCAAAAAAGAGAGATAGCCACAAAGATGATTAGGAAAGGAGTTTTAAAGTTTAGGTTCTTGGCAGTTAAATGCATGGCCAGGAATGGTGGAGCAATTGAGAAACAACATGGTAGATATATTTTTGAATCTCTGCATTTCATGTGGTGCAGGTATTTGGAAAGAAAATCTTGGATTTTGACCCAGTGACAGTGAAGGAATAGCAATGTAGTTTCAAATCAGGATGATGTGTGACTTGGAGGGGAATTTGCAGATGGTATTCCCACACATCTGCTGTTCATGTTTTTCTAAGTGGTAGAAGTAATGGGTTTGGAAGGTGTTGTCTATAGAATCTTGGTGAGTTGTTTCGTGACATCTTGTATATGGTACACACTGCTGTCGTTGTGTGTCAGCGGTTGAGGATGAGGATGTTTAAAGTGATGGATGGGATGTAAAACAAGCAGTCTGCTTTGTACTGTACGCTACTGAGCTTAATCGGTGTTATTGGAGTTTTACTCATTCAGGCACCATTGATCTGGTTTATGTTTGGTTTTGTAGATCGTGGGCAGAGTCAAGAAGTTAGTTACTTGCTGTAGAATTCTCACATCCAGACTACTCTTGAAGCCATGGTATTGCTGATCTAGTAGAGGTCCTGGTCAGTTATAACCCCGAAGATGTTGATAATGGGAGATTTAGTGATGGTAATATCATTGAGCATCAAGGGACTATGGTTTGATTCTCTTTTGTTAGAGATTTTCATTGGTACATGTGCATGGTGCAGATGTTCCTTTGCTGCTTATCAACTCAAGCTTGAACATTGTCCAGATCTTGCTTCACATGGACATAGACTGCTTCGGTATCTGAGGAGTTACAGACAATGCCGGGCATTGCACAACCATCAGCGAACACCTCCACTTCTCACCTTATGATGGAGGATGGTCATTGATGAGGCAGCTAAGGATGGTTGGGTCAGGTCTTCTGTATATATTCATATCAAATCAAAGGTGGACAATAAAGTTCTTTACTTTACATGATCTTTACAGGTGCAGCAGCATTTTCCAATTTTTCTGCTTTCTTTGTCTTTGATGTTCTTATTAAAGTTTTCCCCTCCCACTAAGCACAGTAGCAAGTTTTCCTTTGAATGTTTTCTTCTTCTTTAGATTTTGTCATTTTATTTTTCCAAGTCTTCCTTTAACAATCAGAAGCCAACAAAACATTAGCACTGACTATGCTTTGTAGGTGAAGTTGTTGATATTCGATCAGACAGGCAGAATCTTTATTGAGGTCTGATTGATGTTGGCTATGGCAAGATGAATGCCAGGACTGGTGACAAGTCTGGCACAGACCATCCATCTGGACCCAGGAGTAATGCACACCATCTTTAATACATTACCCAAGCAGCATGGCAAAATTCTTGCTTGGCAGCACTGGGATGCCAGTTGACAGCGAGTATTGTTTGTTAGCAGCCCAATTAATATTCAGCCTTCCATCTTACAAACTCACCCACAGGGGTCGACATGAAGAAAACTCAGCAAGGAAAGCAGAGTGCACTCCTGGCGCACTGAGCTCACTGTTTGCTCCAAGAAACCTCCATGTTGGGAACAGGAACTCTGTACAAATCTCTCAGGGCACCCTCCACAGGCATTGCCGCAACCCTGCCCCTCCCACCCCCCAAAACACACACACACACACACACACACACACACACACACACACACACACACACACACACACACACACAAAAGAAACCCTCATGACACATCTCTGATGCAGTTCCCGGACGCTTCTGCATTTCAGCATGCATGGGCAGCTGTCGTTGTAATACCACACTAAAGTTAAATTTTCTGGAGGAGACAGGGACCTTGGTTGTTGCCTGTCTAGCCGGTGTACAATCCGTGCTGAATCCGCCTGGGAAAGCCCATGGTATTATGAAACAAGCAGGTGGTAGAGAGATCACTGGTGGGCCCTGGGGAAGGATATGACACTTGCTGAGAGCTGACAGCCAATCAAAGGCTGGCAGCTCTTTTGCTCAGCAGTGCCACCAAGGAGGTAGTGGCTATTTAAAGTTTTTGAGAAGGTTTGTAGTTCAGGTTGTGGATGAGGTTGTAGACTTGCTCGCCGAGCCAATGTATTTCATTGCAGATGTTTCATCACCCTACTAGGCAGCATCATCAGTGTGCCTTGGGTGAAGAGTTGGTGTTCTGTCCTGCTTGATATTTATATGCCTCAGTTTGGCATCACTGTTTGGCATCACTTCTGGTTCTGTTTTTCAGTAGTTTGTATATCGGGTTTGTTGATGGAGTTCCAGTTGGATTGCCAGGCCCTCAGGAATTCCCTGGCCTGTCTCTGTTTGGTTTGTGCTATTATGGATGTGTTGTCCCAGTCGAATTCGGGTCTTTCTTTGTCCGTGCGCATTGAGAATTGTTCATGTATCATGGTGGCTATTTGGTGTTTGTGTATCCATATTGTCAACTTTCTTCCAGTTTGGCCTATGTAATGTTTCTCACAGCCCTTGCATTTTGTATATTACTTTAGTTTAGTGGGTGTGAGTATGGGGTCCTTTACATTTGTCAGTAGCTGTTGCGGGGTGGTTGTTGGTTTGTGGGCTACCCTGATACCTAGGGGTCTGAGTAGTCTCATGGTCATCTCAGATATGTCTCTGATGTACGGGAGGGTGACTAGTGTGTCTGGGTGTGTTGTGTCTTCTAGTTGTGGTCTGTCATGGAAGTAATGGCAGATTGTGCTTTTTGGGTACCCATTCCTTGTAACAACTCTGTATAAGTGCTCCTGTTCTACTTTGCACAATTCCAGATTGCTGCAGTATGTTCTGGCCCCTCTGAATAAGTCCCAATGCAGCTCTGTTTATGGGTGTTGGGTGGTTGCTGGAGTAATTAAGTAACCTGTCTCTACGTGTGGTCTTTCTGTGTATGCTAGTCTGGAGTTCCCAGTTGTTCTTACGTTCTACCATTATGTCTAGGAAGGATAGTCAATTATTATTCTCTTCCTCTTTTGTGAATTTTATTCCAGTGACGATATTGTTTATGTGTCGGGTGGGCTTCTTCTAGTCTTGTGCGTTTGATAATCATGAAGGTGTCATCTACATAGCAGACCCAGAGTTTGGGTTGTATAATGGGGACTGCTCTTCATTCTAATCTTTGCATTATCAATACTGCAATCAGCCCTGATACCGGGAATCTCATTGATGTTCCATTGATTTGTTTGAATACATGGTTGTTGAAGATGAAGTGGGATGTGAGGCACAGATCCTGTAGTTTCAGGATGCTGTCCTTGTTGATGCTGTTGGTGTCATGGGGTTCCTGCCTTCCTGATTCATCCAACAGTGTGGCATTTGTCTCTTTGACTGGGTCGATATTGAAAGATGTAAACTTCAAAGAATGTAATTATCTCATCCTCCTTTATTCTGGCAACCCTGATGATGTTGAGGAATTCTTGGGAGGAGTGGACAGAGTGGGTAGTGTTGTCAATTGAGTATTTCGGTTTTTGTTGTAGCTCTTTGGCTAGTCTATATGTTGGTGTGTGTATGAGTGATAATGGGAACTGCAGATGCTGGAGAATCCAAGATAATAAAATGTGAGGCTGGATGAACACAGCAGGTCCAGCAGCATCTCAGGAGCACAAAAGCTGACGTTTTGGGCCTAGACCCTTCATCAGAGAGGGGGATGGGGTGAGGGTTCTGGAATAAATAGGGAGAGAGGGGGAGGCGGACCGAAGATGGAGAGAAAAGAAGATAGGTGGAGAGTAGAGTATAGGTGGGGAGGTAGGGAGGGGATAGGTCAGTCCAGGGACGACGGACAGGTCAAGGAGGTGGGATGAGGTTAGTAGGTAGGAGATGGAGTTACGGCTTGGGGTGGGAGGAAGGGATGGGTGAAAGGAAGAACAGGTTAGGGAAGCAGAGACAGGTTGGACTGGTTTTGGGATGCAGTGGGTGGAGGGGAAGAGCTGGGCTGGTTGTGTGGTGCATTGGGGGGAGGGGACGAACTGAGCTGGTTTTGGGATGCGGTGGGGGAAGGGGAGATTTTGAAAACAAAACCAGCCCAGCTCTTCCCCTCCACCCACTGCATCCCAAAACCAGTCCAGCCTGTCTCTGCCTCCCTAACCTGTTCTTCCTCTCACCCATCCCTTCCTCCCACCCCAAGCCGCACCTCCATCTCCTACCTACTAACCTCATCCCACCTCCTTGACCTGTCCATCTTCCCTGGATTGACCTATTCCCTCCCTACCTCCCCACCTATACTCTCCTCTCCACCTATCTTCTTTTCTCTCCATCTTCGGTCCGCCTCCCCCTCTCTCCCTATTTATTCCAGAACCCTCACCCCATCCCCCTCTCTGATGAAGGGTCTAGGCCCGAAACGTCAGCTTTTGTGCTCCTGAGATGCTGCTGGGCCTGCTGTGTTCATCCAGCCTCACATTTTATTATATGTTGGTGTGCCTGGCAGTGAGACAATGGGTCTGAGGGGGACCTCTGGCTTGTGTACCTTGGACAGCACATAGAAGTGGGGTGGGTTGGATCCCTCTACCATCATTTTTTGGTAGCCTGTCTTGCTGAAATCTCCTAAGTTTTGTAATTTCTTCAGGGTTGTTTTGATCCGGTTCTCTAAAAATGGTGTGGAAATATTGCCATCTGTTGGTAGATATCAGTATCTGCTACTAGTGCATTAGCTTTCTCAATGTATTGGGCTCTATTAAGGATTACTGTCATACATCCTTTGTCCTATCATATAACAGATACCTAACAGAGATCACTAAAAGATTACTCAGACCGCTAAGTATCAGGGTAGCCAACAAACCAATAGCCACCATGTGACAGCTAGTGATGACTGTAAAGGGTCCCAAACCCACACCCAATGAAACTAATGCAATATACAAAATACCATACAAGGGCTGTGAAAAACATTACTTAGGCCAAACTGGAAGAAAACTGGCAATAGGATACACAAACGCCAAATAGTCACCAAGAGACATGACCAATTCTCACTGATCTCAATACATGTGGACAAAGAAGGACACACGTTCTTCTGGAACAACACATTCACAATAGCACAATCCAAACTGAGACATGCCAGGGAATTTCTGGAACCCTAGCATTCCAACTGGAACTCCGTCAACAAACAGATTGAACTGGACCCGATTTACAAACTACTGGAAAACAGAACCAGAAATAATGCCAACCACCCCAGCAAACCAAGGCATATAAATAACGCCAGAGAGAACACCAACACTTCACTGGAGGCACACTGACAATGTTACCTAGCAAACAAACACACAGGCTCAGCGAGGCAGTGGCTATTGTTGGTACAACACCCAACTGGAGGCTTAATGGCTCAGGCCAGAGGTAAATAATAATGGGAAGAATTTCGTAGTGTAAAGGTCACAGCGGAGGATGGGTCAGCAACTAAAGGAGGGGTAGATCTCAGCATTCTCTCTATCTAAATGCTGGGTGGCATCAAACAAGCCCTCCTTGTCTTTTAATGAAGGAACACCCCACAGGAAACCACAAACAGCCGACACGTTTCCTCGTAGTCCTCCCAATGTGACAACAGGCCCTCCTCTTATTGGCCTCGTACCAAATGGACAGTAATTGTCCACTGAAGGAATTTAATTGGCAGTGGGGTAGTTAGACATCTGTGGACCTTACTGCGCCAGACTTAATCAGGACAGAGAAAGGCAGGTGGTGGGGTTCCCACCCATTACCATCCCACTTAATTAAATACCCTTCCTGCATTCAAACTCACCATGGCGTAGAGCCCTAAATACCTAATGGGGATTAAACTTGGAATGTTTTGAAGTGTAAACTTCAGCTAATTTCTGGATAAATCTGCTGAGCTATTTAGGGAAGGCTTGAAAATATGCAATGAAACAATGTAATAATCTGTAAAGGTGACTGTACTCATGAAACTATCTCCTCCACCACTAATCTCTCTGCATGGTATATTCATGAGTTATTCATAGCAAGCTGTTTGAAACACCACGCTAAGATATGTCCAACATAGCTTTTCATTACAATAGGAACCATTGGAGGCACAAGTCAAACTTTCTTCATCATCAATCTGAAACAGGTATTGGTCTGTGGATTGTTTCCTGAATTAGCAAATGAATACATCTTCATTGATTCTGAGAAGGAATCAAATTTTATTAAAATGCATGTTCCCAATGAGAATTATGGCTAATTGTCCAATTTCATGGGCAATAGCGAGATGAAAACTTTAAAATAAAACAGAAAACTCAGAATTTTTCACGTTACACCTATTTCATAATTCCCAGATAAAAACTCAGGCAATCTGCACTCTGCAGAAATTCTTTGAAACTTTTTTTGGGGCATCTAATAATTAGTTGTGAATAATTACACAGATACAACTATTTGACCTTAATTTTCAAAAATAAAAGCAATTACATCCATGCAAATACTAGCAATGATGAACTCAACTATACTCATAATAAGATAAAGGCCAGTAGGTTATTAAGTGCAAGTAATTTTACTGATATTCTGACTCTGAATATGCAATCATATGCAACAAGAAGTTCATATATTTGAACTAATCTTCACTGAAGTATTTTCAAATATAGACCTGGCGTATCATAGCAACATAACCAAAGGCCTTAGACAATAGTGATAACAAATAGGCCAGACACCAATATGAATGTGTTTGTGCCATTTTGAGCACTGTCTGTCAGGGCAACTTCTGTTCTTTCCTTGTAATTGTCTCACCTTCCTTGATGTTCCATATTCTGACCTTTTTGGTTTCAACTTAATTAAAACACTTGCCCCTTCCTTTCATCATTCCAACAACATTCTTTCTGTTTTATGAATGAAACTTTAGGAGTATGGACAGAAGAAGCTCAATTACTGCTTAACAAGCTAAAACAGCATTGCTACATCAATGACCTAAGGATCTGAGGTAGGAGAAAAAGACTGGAGTGTATTTGAATCTTCCATATTAAACAGAGTCAACTAATAGATGACCTTACAGAGATTGTGAACTGTGTGGAAAAGAAAAATCTAGAAAATTACTTCAACCTCAACTGAGGATAAAACACAATGTTCCTCTTAATTGATGCATTTTGGTAGGAGTTACATGAGACAGACAACACAAAATAAGGGTGCAATTCTCAACGAGGTACAGAAGCAGAGAGTCTAAGCATTGATTAGGAAAGTTATCAGGACAGGTGGAGACTCCAGTTAATAAAGCATATGGTACCCTGGGCTTCATTAACAGGGGAATAGAATGCAACGAGAGTATGGTGAATTTATTCAAGTCACTGGTTAGACCTCAGCTGGTGTACTGCCCCAAACAATAGGAAGGATGGGAAAGCACAGAGAGCACACAGGAATGGTCCAGGTGAGAAACTTCAATTGGAAGGAGACATTGGGAAGTTGGGAGTGTTGGAGAGAAGGAAGCTAAGAGAAAAGCTGATAGAAGATTTCAAAATCATAAGAGGTCTGAAAAGAGTAGAAAGAGAGAAATTACTCCTAATCAATTAAGGATCAAGAATGAGAGGTCACTGATTTAAAGCAATTTAAAAAATGTGATGAGACCAAACGTTTTACACACCCTGGGGACAAGTTCAATTGAGGCACTCAGAAGGGCACTAAATTATAGTTTGATGAGAAACAATATGCAAGGGGATGGGGGAAAGGCAGCAGAATAACACTGAGCGACAATGATCATTTCGAAAGCCTGTGCAAACATGATGGGTAATATGGCCCCCTACAATGTGACGACTTTGTGATTCTTCTGGAGGTAAAGAAACCAAAATGTATTTAATGTCTCTCCTTCCAAGGGCAGACTTAGCCTCTCCCTGCTGCTTCATTACTGACTTCCTCTCTCAGTGCTCTAGAGCTACTAGCTTTCTGATTGGGCTAGCAGGCCCATCCAGCTTTATTTGCCTGGTGGCTTTTAATTGCCTGCTGCGGGCAATGAACCATGCCTCTTGACTGAATATACTGTCTACCCAGATGCCAAACCCCCAAAAAATCTGCATTAACACACTTTCAAATCCATTTAATGCCTGATGACAGATTAGATTCTATTTTATTGGACCCAGCAGATGCAGTCACATGCAATTGAATTTTGCAAACAGGCCTCAAGTAGGTGCTGGGCCATGAATTTGCATTTGCAAAGGGCATATTGTACTTTTCAAGGTTGTACCCTGAACCTCTCCAGAGGATCCTTCATTAATCTAGTGAATGTTGGACTTCTACTGTAGATAAAACACATACACACCACGTTGAATATTTTGGTGTTCACCTTATGCACTGTGCTATATTAATCTCTCATGTGCAACGTGTGCCTGGAGTTTCTGTGGCAAACACATTGCATGTGCTAAAAGCAAAGCCATCGCCTTAGTGGGGTTAACAGGGATTACAGCCAATCAGGTGATACCTCTGCACGTAAACGGGATTAGTCCAAATCCAGTATAAAGGGTTAATTCAGGTCAGTTAGGAATTTTGTACCCGGAAAGTCTGTGTAGAACTGTGCCATTCCAGTCTGGGGAATGGGCTTCACTGCATCCTGCAGGTCAAATGCAAACAATCTGGAAATGATGTGGGTGTCAGTCAGGATGCTGCGGGTACATCAGCCCAGGGGAAGGGCTGGGCTGTTCTCAGTAAGGGCTTTCCCACCAAGTCAGGTCAGAGTATGTGCCACAATCATGCTGGAGGTTCAGGAATTAATGGCTAGAGGCATATCGGGTATTAGCCTGTGGAGTCCTGGGGAGAGGGGGAAGCTCAAATCTGGCTTCATTGGAGTAGCTCACTGAGAGAATAATTCCAATGAAACAGGAAATTCAAGGTAAAAAGGGTGGGATCTCAGAGGATAGGAGAGGATGGTGTGCCCCAAGGGGGGAGGTTCTCAGAAGCGAAAATTGCTTTGATTTCTAAATGTACAGAGTATTGCCAGAATATGGCAATTTGCAAAACTAGGGTCTCACAGGATAAATTGGGGACAACTTATGGGTTTGAATAGAACCAGGAAGGGACTGAAAGCAGCACAAAGGGAAACACGAAATATGTTGATTGTTCTGCACCCCTATGAAGCCAATAACTGTCCTCAAGGACGCAATACTGGAACTTTGTCATCTTGGATCCAAAGTCAACTGCACAACAGTAATACATATTGGCTGCCACCTAATGCAAAGGATCCCATTAACATGTTAGCAATCTCAGTATGAGAAGTGCAAAAGGACTGCGCTATGATTTTTAAAGAGCTTTTATTTCATTTACATCGAAAAATGATAACATAAGTCAGCCCTATCAGTTTCAAGAGTTAAGCAGTGATAAATTCATGTAAAGCACTTTAGTTTTGGGTTCAGTGACAGTAGGAACTGCAGATGCTGGAGAATCTGAGATAACAAGGTGTAGAGCTGGATGAACACAACAGGCCAAGCAGCATCAGAGGAGCAGGAAAGCTGACATTTCGGGCCTAGACCCTTCTTCAGAAAAGAAGGGTCTAGGCTCGAAACGTCAGCCTTCCTGCTCCTCTCATGCTACTTGGCCTGTTGTGTTCATCCAGCTCTACACCTTGTTATTTCAGTTTTAGGTTCACCCATTATTAAAGCAAAAAAGTATAGCCATAGAATATAAATGTCTAAATCCAACAGGATGGTGCCAGTGATGGCAAATAACATTTACAAGGAGACGCTTGAAGTGCTGGACCAATTACTACTGAAGCAGTGAAGGGTCTGAAGATATTTAATAAGAGGGTTTTTAAAAATTATAAAGGTTATTGTTGGAAAGGATAGGAAAAATACCACATCTTTTGGCTAAGTACATATCTTAATTCAAATACAAACTTTATTGAATGTTAAATATTAGCAATTCTGAGATTGTACACATGCTCGCTGAATCAGTTGGTTTGGTTGTGAATGTTTTGTCACTCTGCTAGGTAACATCGCCAGTGTGCCTCTGGTGAAGCGTCGGTGTTCTGTCCTGCTTGTTACTTATATACCTTGCTTTGCTGGGGTGATTGGTAATATTTCTGGCTCTGTTTCTCGGTGGTTTGTGCACAAGGTCTAATTCAATGTGTTTGTTGATGGAGTTCTGGTTGAAATACAAGGCCTCCATGAATTCCCTAGCGTGCCTCTGTTTGGCTTGTGCTATTATCGATGTGCTGTCCCAGTTGAATTTGTGTCCCTCATTGTCCGTGTGTAGTGAGACCGGTGAAAATTGGATGTGTCTCTCGGTGGCTAGTTGGTGTTTGAGTATCTGTATTGTCAGATTTCCTCCTGTTTGGCCAATGCAGTGATTCTCACAGTCCTTGCATGGTATTTTGTATATAACACCTGTTTTGCTGGTTTTGTGTATGGGATCCTTTATGTTCGTCACTAACTGTCAGAAGCTACCACAAAGGCCAAACCTGACAATACGGATGCACAAACACCAGCTAGCCAACAGGAGATGCGATCAATTCTCACTGGTTTCAATAACACGAACAAAGAGGGACACAAATTCGACTGCGGCGACACTTCCATAAGCGCACAAGCCAAACAGAGACACGCCAGAGAATTCCTGGAAGCCTGGTATTCCAACTGGAACTCCTTCAACAAACACACTGAATTAGACCCTGTGCACAAACCACTGAGAAACAAAGCTGGTAATAATACTAACCATCCCAGCAAACTGAGGCATATATATAACAAATGGGACAGAACACCGACTCTTCACTGGAGGCGCCCAGATCACGTTACCTAGCAGGGTGACAAAACATTTGCAACCAAACCCACTGGCTTGGCGAGCATGTCTGCAACCTCATCCACAATTCTCATAAATATAAATATAAGCTATAAATCTTCATAGACTTTAAATTGGCAATTCTGTGCTGTGTGCTTTATAGAACATAGAACATAGAACAGTACAGCGCAGAACAGGCCCTTCAGCCCACGATGTTGTGCCGACCATTGATCCTCATGTATGCACCCTCAAATTTCTGTGACCATATGCATGTCCAGCAGTCTCTTAAATGTCCCCAGTGACCTTGCTTCCACAACTGCTGCTGGCAACGCATTCCATGCTCTCACAACTCTCTGTGTAAACAACCCGCCTCTGACATCCCCTCTATACTTTCCTTCAAACAGTTTAAAACTATGACCCCTCGTGTTAGCCATTTCTGCCCTGGGAAATAGCCTCTGGCTATCAACTCTATCTATGCCTCTCATTATTTTGTATAACTCAATTAGGTCTCCTTTCCTCCTCCTTTTCTCCAATGAAAAAAGTCCGAGCTCAGTCAACCTCTCTTCATAAGATAAGCCCTCCAGTCCAGGCAGCATCCTGGTAAACCTCCTCTGAATCCTCTCCAAAGCATCCACATATTTCCTATAATAGGGCGACCAGAACTGGACGCAGTATTCCAAGTGCAGTCTAACCAAAGTTTTATAGAGCTGCAACAAGATCTCACGACTCTTAAACTCAATCCCCCTGTTAATGAAAGCCAAAACACCATATGCTTTCTTAACAACCCTGTCCACTTGGGTGGCCATTTTAAGGGATCTATGTATCTGCACACCAAGATCCCTCTGTTCCTCCACACTGCCAAGAATCCTATCCATAATCCTGTACTCAGCTTTCAAATTCGACCTTCCAAAATGCATCACCTCGCATTTATCCAGTTTGAACTCCATCTGCCACCTCTCAGCGCATCTCTGCATCCTGTCAATGTCCCACTGCAGCCTACAACAGCCCGCTATATCGTCAATGACATTTCCAACCTTTGTGTCATCTGCAAACTTGCTGACCCATCCTTCAATCCCCTCATCCAAGTCATTAATAAAAATTACAAACAGTAGAGGCCCAAGGACAGAGCCCTGTGGAACACCACTCACCACTGACTTCCAGGCAGAATATTTTCCTTCTACTACCACTCGCTGCCTTCTGTTGGCCAGCCAATTCTGTATCCAGACAGCTAAGTTCCCCTGTATCCCATTCCTCCTGACCTTCTGAATGAGCCTACCATGGGGAACCTTATCAAATGCCTTACTGAAGTCCATATACACCATATCCACAGCTCGACCCTCATCAACTTTTCTAGTCACATCCTCAAAGAACTCGATAAGTTTTGTGAGGCATGACCTGCCCCTCACAAAGCCATGTTGACTGCATTTGATCAAGCCATGCTCTTCCAGATGGTCATAAATCCTATCCCTCAGAGTCCTTTCTAACACCTTGCAGACGACAGACGTGAGACTTACTGGTCTGTAATTGCCGGGGATTTCCCTATTTCCTTATTTGAAGAGAGGAATTACATTTGCCTCTCTCCAGTCCTCAGGTACGACTCCAGTGGAGAGCGAGGATGCAAAGATCCTCGCAAGTGGCGAAGCAATTGCATTTCTCGCTTCCCAAAGCAGCCGAGGACAAATCTGGTCCGGCCCTGGCGACTTGTCAATCTTAATGTTTGACAAAATTTTCAGCACATCAGCTTCCTCTATCTCTATCCATTCCAAAATGCACACCTGCTCTTCAAAGGTTTCATTCACTACAAAGTTAGTTTCTTTCATAAAGACAGAAGCAAAAAACTCATTTAGGGCTTCCCCTACCTCCTCAGACTCCACACACAAGTTCCCTACGCTATCCCTGATTGGTCCTACTCTTTCTTTGACCATTCTCTTATTCCTCACGTAAGTGTAAAATGCCTTTGTGTTGTCCCTAATTCGTTCTGCCAAGCCTTTCTCGTGCCCCCTCCTGGCTCTCCTCAGACCATTTTTGAGCTCCTTCCTTGCCTGCATGTAATCCTCTCTAGCTGAACTTGACCCTAGCTTCCTCCACCTTATGTAAGCTACCTTCTTCCTTTTCACAAGAAGCTCCACCGCTCTCGTCATCCAAGGTTCCTTTATCTTACCCCTTCTTGCCTGTCTCAGAGGGACATATTTACTCATCACCTGCAACAACTGTTCCTTAAACAGTCTCCACATGTCTATAGCGCCCTTACCATGGAACAATTGCTCCCAGTCCATGATTCCTAACTCATGTCTAATCGCATCATAGTTTCCTCTTCCCCAATTAAATATCCTCCCATTTTGCCTAATCCTCTCCTTCTCCATAGCTATGTAGAACGTGAGGCAGTTATGGTCACTATCACCAAAATGCTCTCCCACCACTAGATCTGATACCTGCCCCGGCTCGTTTCCGAGCACCAAGTCTAGAATGGCCTCTCCCCTCGTCGGCCTGTCAACGTACTGAGTTAGGAAACCCTCCTGAACACACCTTACAAAAACATAAAATATAAGACATGACACATTAAATAACTTTTACCTGCCACATCTCATGCCTGCTATTGTCTGATAAATGAAGTAAATGTCTATGATGGTGATGTTAACTCCACATATCCTGCAGAAGCCAGATTTACTGGTACCTTTGCTGTCCTGGAGTTACGGGGAGCCGATCGATTTCAATTATGAAGTGTTCAACCAAGCAGACAATATGAACTCTTGTCCAAGGCTGGAAACTTTCTGTATCTCTCAGGTTTGGATCTAACTCAAGCAAACATTAAGTGCTGAGCAGGAAGAGCCTTAAAGTTTCTGTCGGTCAATCCCAGCAGCAAAGGAAATCAGAGGCCCAAAGAGGTAAGTTATCAAAGATATAATCATTTCTTGTTAAGGAACATTCAGCTAACTTACCACTGTTCTGGGCTGAGCAGACTACTTCTGAGTCACATAATGTTCTACTGGAATTGTGCGGGAGTTTGTTCAGTGAATTTTAAATCAGACCCAGAATTTAAAACTTCTGTCTGCTAGGGCAGTAGCCAAGTTTGTTACTTATCAGCTGGAAACTAGCCCAGAATTAAAGTCAAGACTTTTGTCTTCATTGGCTGATTGGTCATCTAACAGGATGAATTGGATGACCCTGGCTGAGGTTATTGAAGGCAGTTAATGTTCTGCCATCAGGGCTGGAAGTGGGAGACAATCTCACTGCAGCGAGTGACAGGACTCAGGGCAGTATTTTGCCAGTGGTGACCAATTGAGTGGCCACTGCCAGGACCACCAACCAAATAAACCACAAGAACTGCCATCACAAACAGAGAACTCGCACTTCACCACTGCAAATGGTGGCCACTGCTGGGAGTGCGCCTGCAGGACGAAGATGCCCCATTGACCTTTGAAGACTGGTAAACGGGGTTGGGGTTTGCCAAGATCAGTTTGCTCCCAGCGACTGGCAGGAATGTGGGCACTGGCTAATGCCAGTAGTGCTGTCGACATGAGGATGGCATCTGCTGCTGGGATGGCCCCTCATAGGCCACTGAGTGCCCATAAAGGAGGCCATTGAACAACACCCCCATCCCCCTCACCACACCCCACTGCCAGACCTACTGAGAAGTCACGACATGCTTTACTGGTACAGAAGTCTGTAAGAATTCTTAAAATTATTCATTCATGGGATGTGGCATCTTTGGCTGGGTCAGCATTTGTTGCTTATCCTTAATTGCTCAGAGACAGTTAAAGAGTCAATCGCATTGCTGTAGGTCTGCAGTCGCAGCAGCATTCTTTTTTAAACGACATCAATGAAATAATTAGGAACAAAAACAGAAATTGCTGGAAACTCAGCAGGTCTGGAGGCAACTGTGAAGTAAAAATCAGATTTAACGTTTTAGGTCCAATGGCCTATCCTCAGAACTCACTTAGGTTTTAATGAAAAAACTGACTGTGGTTACACAGTCACTGTTAGAAAGATAGTCCACCAATACAGCATTATGTAACAACTGAGCACCAAGACAACAAGATAATAAAATGTGAGGCTGGATGAACACAGCAGGCCAAGCAGCATCTCAGGAGCACAAAAGCTGACGTTTCGGGCCTAGACCCTTCATCAGAGAGGGGGATAGGGAGAGGGTTCTGGAATAAATAGGGAGAGAGGGGGAGGCGGACCGAAGATGGAGAGTAAAGAAGATAGGTGGAGAGAGTGTAGGTGGGGAGGTAGGGAGGGGATAGGTCAGTCCAGGGAAGACGGACAGGTCAAGGAGGTGGGATGAGGTTAGTAGGTCGCGGGGGGTGCGGCTTGGGGTGGGAGGAAGGGACGGGTGAGAGGAAGAACCGGTTAGAGAGGCAGAGACAGGTTGGACTGGTTTTGGGATGCAGTGGGTGGGGGGGGGGAAGAGCTGGGCTGGTTGTGTGGTGCAGTGGGGGGAGGGGATGAACTGGGCTGGTTTAGGGATGCAGTAGGGGAAGGGGAGATTTTGAAACTGGTGAAGTCCACACTGATACCATATGGCTGCAGGGTTCCCAGGCGGAATATGAGTTGCTGTTCCTGCAACCTTCGGGTGGCATCATTGTGGCAGTGCAGGAGGCCCATGATGGACATGTCATCAAGAGAATGGGAGGGGGAGTGGAAATGGTTTGCGACTGGGAGGTGCAGTTGTTTGTTGCGAACTGAGCGGAGGTGTTCTGCAAAGCGGTCTCCAAGCCTCCGCTTGGTTTCCCCAATGTAGAGGAAGCCGCACCGGGTACAGTGGATGCAGTATACCACATTGGCAGATGTGCAGGTGAACCTCTGCTTGATGTGGAATGTCATCTTGGGGCCTGGGATGGGGGTGAGGGAGGAGGTGTGGGGACAAGTGTAGCATTTCCTGCGGTTGCAGGGGAAGGTACTCTCCACCTATCTTCTTTACTCTCCATCTTCGGTCCGCCTCCCCCTCTCTCCCTATTTATTCCAGTTCCCTCCCCCCATCCCCCTCTCTGATGAAGGGTCTAGGCCCGAAACGTCAGCTTTTGTGCTCCTGAGATGCTGCTTGGCCTGCTGTGTTCATCCAGCCTCACATTTTATTATCTTGGAATCTCCAGCATCTGCAGTTCCCATTATCTCTGACACCAAGACAACAAGAATCTCTTTACCATGAAAAATGGGCTTGCTTTTCTGCCCGCATGTTTTCATTTACATTTTTAATATAACTTGGGATAAAAACCAGAGCCACAGACACTTGGTTGCCTTAATGGGAGGCAGGGAAGAAATATAGTTTGATAAAGTAGGTGCTGTCAAAAAAAACTCTTGAGGTTGACATAACATTGCTGGCTCCGGCACGCTCACAGGGTGGAAGAGGGTTGCACATGTAAAGGTTTTACGTACAGCCTAGTAACTGGAGTGAGAAGATCAGTAGGACGTCCAAAGCTTCCCTTCAAGAGTTCTCGCAAGTGCCAAACAAAGACCTTAATCTTGACTTTTTTACACTGGTTGACAAAAGTAGGAAATGATTACATTGCCTGTTGACCAATGTCTGTCATCATGATGGTTAGTGGCCACAGTAGCTTGGCAACAGTTGCTGATGACCGGTAGCAAAAACCTAGAATACCATCTGATAACTACCTATGGCATTTGGGGCAGAACCCATTTCCCTGCTGCTCATTTCAGCCATTGGTTCATGGACACTCTCTGAAACTGTCTCATTTCCAGTGGCTTAGATATCCATCATCTTGTGCAGATGAAAGGATGCCAGCAAGTGAAAGCAGCAAAATTTATCAGTATCTAACACTTATTTCTTTCTAGCGCCTGTAAAGATAAACCTTTAGCAAATAACTTTCCCTCTGAATCTGTTACACCATTAACAATGTAACTTTGGGGCTGTATACTTTATAATTCTAGTCAGACCTTTGACAAATGCCTATTAATTAATTATAATCCAGTTATAATTGGTTGATTTTCCTCCATTAGGCATATAATGTTACCTCTTTGGAAATATAAAACTGTTCCCAAAAGGTGCACAAAATGTTTTAATGTAATTGCATTTTTTAGTGCTTTAGTTTTACTAAAGATGTGTAAATAGTAGTCGATAATCTAGGTTTTTCCAAAAACCCTGTTACTAAGAGTAAATTAGGAACTAATATTGATAACCATTATTGTTCTGTTAATATAAATCATGCCAGCTTTCATTTATACCGCTCCCTTGGGTTGACCAGAAGTCCCTTTGGCTTTGGTTAGATCGCTAATAATTTTATTTGATGTTAAAATTGTTTATAACAGAGATGGACTGAATTCATTTTAAAAGCTTTATTCACTGGTCAAGTTTGACAAATGAATGGATGATCAGAGAGTACACATTCCAATAGTCACAGCAATACCTGTTTATTTTTCTGCCCAAGAGTTCCACCAGTCTCCACCATTCATCTACTGTTGGCATTAATGATGTAGCTTGTGGAATTGTATCAATTCTGTCAAACATAAGTCCGCAATCTGTGAGATTTCAACAGAAATATCATCCACATGACTAAAATTGTGCACTGTCATGTGAGGCATAGCTAAAGAAAAATCACATTAGAAAATGGCAGAACACGGAAAGAAAAAATTGATTCTACATTTTTTTTTGAAATTAATTAACTGGTATTTAAATATTGGCTGCAAACTATCAATTACAATCATTCTTCCAGTTCAAACATGTGGAGAAATGCCATCTCATCAAAATATTAAAAGAACCAAAAAGCTGTTGATAAATCATCCAGGATATTAGATAATTTAAGTATATCATGCACTGAACTCAAACTAGGAAACAGTTTTCTTTATGTAATTGAATGATGTAGGAACAGTTGTTGGTGCTAAATGGGATTCAGCAAAAGAGACATAAAGAGTGAAAAGTGAAATGTTGGTTTTTCAGTTGAATGCCTGCTCTCCTTGCTTTACAAACTAAAGTATGCCTCTATCATTAAGTGTTGGACATTGCCGAAGTGTGTGATCCTCAGAAGTGAATGAGTTCCATACCTATGACATTTGTGATGTGGGTGTAATTCCTACTTACTGATTCTCCTTGACGAGTTCAGTTTGCCATGTTTTAGAGAAGGTGACAAAACTACAAAGTAAGTGTGAGTATGTCAGTAGGTTTAAAAGATGTAGTAGGATTGATTTTACACATTTTCTTTCAGTTAAGGTCATCATTATCTTTGTTATTTAATATTGCACATTTAATATTCCCTCTGCTAACAGCTTTGCACTGTTTTACACTTTAAAAATGTTGGATCCCAATTTAATACTTAGAAATTGACAACAAACATTGAGAGTTATTCAATAAATCATATGATGCCATTGCTTCATAACTCCATCAGTGGTAGGAGATTATGAATAAACCACTCTGTTTTCAGTTAGTCACAATGACCAAAAAATTGTATCACAGTTTAGAGCAGATCTCAAGAAGTTCAGAGGCCTGCATCTTATATTGTTGTTGGCAAAATGTCAATTTCATTGAATTCCATGGAGAGTTTCTCTCCATGAGGCCTGGTGGGTTTTATCACATTGCTGTCTCAATTGTGCCTCATTAACTACCTACACACTGCTGTAACACCCTGCTCCTCTGATGATAACCCAATTCTTCCACTCTCCTGGAGGAACTCAGCACTGTCTGGATGTTTCATGAACTGCTCTGACGCTGCTGGCACTGACCTTCTTTGTTCCACCAGGGTAAGTACCATTATCTTCTCTCTGTAATCTCAACTTGCATAGTCTTTGTTACTACATCCATCCTACGACCCTCACTATTGCACACAACATCAACCCTTATCCCTCTCATGCCCCCTCAAAGCCCAAAACTGCTAACCCTGCATTGCCTCTGCACTGCCTACTCATTTGCTCGGAACACCGTAAGGCCGCTAAACCACCATTTATTGCCCATTCCCAATTGCCCCAGAGTGCAGTAGAGAATCAACCACATTGCTGTGTATAAGCCAGACCAGAGAAGGATGGCAGTTTTCATTCTCTAAAAAATATTAGTGTCCCAAATGGGTCTCTCTAACAGTGCTTACAAGATCAGCATTATGCTAACTTTTAATTCCAGATTTATATTGAATTTAAATTTCACCATCTGTCCTGGTGGGATTGCACCCCATGTCCCTAGAAGATTTACCTAGGTTTCAGAATAACTGATTCAGGGACATTACCACTACCTATTGCCTCCCCCTAAAGATACTATTCTGCTTCTCATTCAACATTTTACTAATGACTACACTGTTTTTGACATTAGTATACTTTACTATTTTCCACATTATTCATTATTAAAGGCAGTCTTTTTTTTCCATTTCATAATCAAATAAACAACAGTATACTGAAGTTTTAAGTGCTTCTATGGAAAATCAAATCAAAAAGGCCGATTAGCTGAACCTAAAGTTCATGCATGTATAACTCTACCTGTTTGGCTTCATGCCAGCAATGCACAGCAATAAACGGCATATGGAACTCACCAGATACTTAATCAACTCTCCACTACATAGCACCAGACCACACTATAATAAAAAGACTCACGTATGGGTGTGCTGTATGCCTGCCAGGCAAAACTCCAAAGCCCGCAATTAGTCCATAAACTGGTGGACCCAAAAAACGTATTGTCTTAGCTGGTATATAATTATCTGTTATGATGAACTATGATTGTGAAGGCCATTGTCTTTCAGCCCGGATCTGTGAGCAGAGCAGTTGTCTCTGACAGAAACCCAGGAGTGGACTTTCAATTTAGAGTCTATGCCTGAGTGATTTTTGCAGTCTCTTGTCGGCTGGGTGAAATACACAGCGTTTCTGCATGATTTCTTGAGTTGATGAGAAGCAATTATGCCTTAAATGAAGTCATTCATGTCTGCATTTTTGTTTGCATATTTTTTAGTGTTCACCTGTTATTAAACCCATCTTTAACTGTAAGTTACTTTCAAACAGATTTTGTCGCCAACACAATTTTGTTATCAAAAGAAAACAATGTGAACTCACTGGATGTTTTCGATGGCAGTTAGCCAAGCAGAAATTTATATGTGAAAAATGGGGTAATGTTTGAGCACAGTCAGGTATAAAACATTTCAACGCCAAAACATTTTCTTCCAGTGCAAATCTCTGCTTTTTGAACTGGTGTTACATATTATCTTTTTGTTTCCATGGTTATTTAATAACTTGCATCAACCCTCACTTATGCCAAAACCTGCCAGATTTTTATTAACCTATAGCTTGTTACATTTAGCATGGTAACTCAGCTGTTATTTAAGATCTCTATTTCTAATAAAAGACTAAATTGTCTTGTAATAACTTAATTCAGCAGTATTGCAGTGAGTAATGGTTTACTTTTAAAGCAATTTATTAAACAGAGGCACCAATTTATTTCCTTTACACTTTGGATGCCTAACAAGGTCTTTTATGATTGTGGTTTCCAAGGTGATGTTGGGCACAATGTACCTAGATGACACTGGTGTCATGAAAATGAATAAAGGGGAATAAAGTGCACCAAGCCACGCAAATTTACATGCCATTATTGCTAATATTTCTCATTAAATGTCCACATTTTTGTTGTGATCTGTCACAGCCATAATTTTCTGAATCTGCTGTTGCTCGTACTGTTCATAATAAGAATGTGATTTATATGCCATAATTGTAATAGGGATTTGGCGTTTAAAATAGATTTATTTTAATTGCAACCTAATATAGTTGCTCGAATGATTATCACTCCTATTGTCATAGTTATCAAATATAATTGTTGTGAGTCTTTGAAATGTATATCCTGAAATCCAAACAATATGCTCAAGAACTGGAGCCAAAAATATGAAATATTAATTGCCTGCAAGACATGCACGTGAGTAAAATTTTAACAAAAGTTACTTAGCAAAGGAATTATTTTGATTGTTGGATATTGGTTGGGGCAACGGCTGCACAAAATGCTAACAATAGGTGTGCTTTGGTTCTTAAATCTGCTGTTAAACATGAAAAGAAATTACAGTTACTTGCATGACTGCACTATCTGCTGTAGGTAGAGGCTGGCAGTGGAGCTTAAGAGGAGGACTGTGTTAAGGTGACCCCTGCTGTCCACTGATAGAGCTGCAAACTTTGCAAAATCAGCAAAAAAACGCTAAGAACAGTGTTAGGCTTTTCTGCTTTAAATGCACTTCCTTCAAGTATGCCTCCAAAACGTCTGTAGTTCCTATATTATATTAGAGATTTCTAAAGACTCTGACTTACTTCACTAGAAATTTGTCGCAATATCCAATTCTTGAAGGCAAGGCCCTGTGCCTGCTCTGTGATGCCAGCTATCGATTGTTTTTCTCCCCCTTCTTAACAAAGGTTTTCTTTTTCCCTTTGCTGGCAGGGCTGTGTAATGATGCGTAAAATCAAAATAGATTTTTGAATTCCAAGGACACAACTGTAACAGCCAGGTTTCATGGGATTCTTTTCTATTATCAAGTGCTTGCTGCAATTGGAAGTGTTAGAGAAGTAAGAGCAAATTTGCCTGAACTGTATTGTTTCATAAATAAACTAAAGGCAGAAATGATCGGTTAAGTTTAATTGTGTAATGCAAAACTAACCAAATATCTGCATGCTTTCTGATGGGCAATTATTTTAGATTTTAGCCGTAATACTTGGCTGCTTTTACTTATTCCGTGGTCCCAAAAACCTTCCTATTATTCCATGTAAAAGAACTCCCAGCACCTCCTTATGATCTTGAGACCCCAGATCCCCTTTAGCTAACTCTCTGACATTTCCATGAACTACACGGCTGAAACGTTATACAGTAATTAATGTTGATCCTAGCACACACGCAGCCTGCAGTACAAATTAGAATGGAAAAGGTTATCATAATATTTTGCTAGTCCATTTGGCAGAGTTGAACAGCTCCCTGTGGGAGATGAGTAGCAACTGCATTTTGAAGTTTGTTTTGGGACTCTGCACTTTCAAGCCGACTGCTAGTTTTTGCAACACTTAGTTATCCAGAGAAAAAAAAGTGCAACAGTTGACACAGCCCACATTAATGTATATTATGCTTTGCAATGTTTTGGGCTCCTTACAGGTTGCCTGACTTGTGGCAACATTAACCATAATTGTACCACATCATGATCAAGTGATGTGGCAGGAATTGGTAACTGCAAAACTGACTGAACCTTCATCATCAACGGAAAAATCAAGCTTGAAGAGTTCAATTTCAGGTACAACCAACAGCTGGAACTTCTCTAGCTATCAATGATGTCTGAGAAAACACCCAGAGACTAAATAATTTAGATTAAATATTTCTGACCTGTATAATTGTTTAAGAGAGCTATTCAGTCACCAGCTGAAAGAGGTCAACCAGCTGTAGAACAAAACTAAGCTAGGATTGTTTGGAAATATGATCTTGGCTTTGGAAAGTGGATGGATTGTAATGCAGGCTGTTAGAATTTTGTGTGACAATATGGGCCTGAAATGTAATGAATGAGATTAAAGAACCTTGCACAGTAACAAAGTTTTTTACATTTTGTCTCGAAAGATGCACCATGAATTACAATAATGGATAGCATTTTAAATGCTATCAGAGTTTCCACCACATTACCCAGCAGCAAGTGAAACAGTTGCATTGAAATGTACAAAGGAATCCTCTTCAGAAATCAGAAGAGAATGCTTTAAAAGTCTCCTCAACTATTTTTATATTCCAGGGCTGATTGGCTTCATATAAAACAAAAGTTTATAATGCTATCCAAGCAAGTCATTACACCCTTCAAAATCAGCATGGTGACAATAAGAAGTGCAGTGCTTTAGACTTCTCCACAATGCATTTTTTTTTGCTCATGATAGTATTAATGGGCATACTTGTCAGTATGAAAATATACCATTGCGATAAAGTAGAAGAATCCCTGCTGCTCTTCAACTGTGATGGAAAGGTTTGACTTTAGCAGTGAAAATACCCACAATTCATCACTCTTTACAGAAAGTCAAAACTTACAATCACAACAAAGAAGAGAAAGCTTCTAGCAATATCCCTGGGAATATATGGAAGTGGCCATTTTAGTCTCACATCATTCTTAATAGGAATTCTGAGTTTTTTTATTTTATATTTCTGCGTTACAAGGTCAATTTTGCCTTTTTATATTTCAATGACAAATGTTACATAAATTGTGTGACATTTCACAGTATGTAAATAATGTGTATATATTATTGTAAAGATGAAAACATTGGTTGAATAACGTCTTTGATCATGAAGCTCTGCAGTGTTTTTACTTTCTGGTATACCAATTAACATGCACTTTATTTAATACTGCGGACAATTGATCCTCATCTATTTTATTTACCAGTTTATTGGTGTAAGAAAATTAATGCAAGGAAAAAAGTAAGTCATTGAAGACAGCATTAGGAATTTAGTGTTGGCTACTTTGAATTATACATGAATCATTTCTGGAATTATCAATAATTTCATATATAGTAATTGCATCTTGACAACAAGATTAAAAATGCACCGAGGGTTTTACAGAACTATTATCCCAAAATATTAAAGATTAAGATAAAAAAACCTTCTGCATTATCCTTTCTCTAACATTGTATTATGGAACATTACTGAGAATTCAATTTCCAAATGTTGTGTTACGGAAATCGTGACATTTCAAAAGCTGCACAACATTTTACAAACTGCACTGAAAAAATAATGTATTATCGTACTGACAAATTGTTAATTTTGCTAGTGTGTCACTTGTCATTCAGAATGATGAGCTTCATCAATAAGGAAAATTTATGCTATTTTCATTCAACCTATTGGTTTTTATTAACATATTGAGAAAATAAAATTGTCAGTATTTCTTTGACCGAGAGCATAACGTTCCTGTGGTTTCAGTTTGTTTTAAGATTTGAATAATTAAAATGCCCATTTTTATTCTACTCCTGATTTTGTGATCGAGTTTGTATGGCTCTCGAGTAGCCACCTTGGTATGCTTAGTATTTCCCTTTCTTCCATTGTTGGCTTGAACTGATGATTATTGATCCAGTTACCTGCGAACCAGAATCCCCGGCTCGATCAATGCCTGCCCCCTGGTGACTGCATAGGAAAATGCAAACGTTGCGAGTTTTCTCTTTTCCCAACGTATTCGAGTGTTGGGGGCATTTGCTCTCCATGAATGTTGCATCTAGCTCTGCAACGCAGAGCATTCAAAGGATTTTTTAAATGTAAGTTGTTAATAACAGCTGTCACAATGTGTACTGTGCACACAATGTGTACGCAGTCCGTATGATCTCTTCACAATCTCCATCTTTTGAACCCGAATTATTTCCCTGCAGATATTAATATGGCATCGAAAACAAAGATCAATCATCGTGCATTAGACAAAGGAATTTCATTAAGTTGAGCCAAATGATGTGTTTGAAGGGCATTATTAAACATCTTTCCTATTTCTCTTATTTCCTGCGCTCCTGTGTATATTTCAGAGCAGCTGGAAGAATTATTTCTCAGACATATGGCTTGAAAATGATTTGGAATGAGGTAGAATATAATTTTTGATTGTTTTTGTATTTTACTTGCCTTATCATGACCAACGAGTGGATTAATCTGTTTTGATTTTTGTAATTGGAATCCCTTCTAATATCTTTACATTGAAACTGTTTCATATAATGTTAAGCTGATGTGATTTCAGGTGAAAAATAGTATATATTTTTAAATAAATGCGAAATGTTTATTTGTACAAGCCTCTTTTGTGCAGGGATTATACTTTCTGCTTTTGAATCTAAGATAGACATAAATAGAGAAAATAAATATCAATCATTAGACAAAGGTTGCACATTCATTGGAATCAGGTTGTTGCATTGTTTGAGAAATTATAATAGAAAACTACACACACTTGTTTTTCATAATACTCAGGAGTGTGTACATCTTGTACAATTTTGTTTAATTCCCAAAATGAAAACTCCACTAAAGTTCCTGTCACAGTGATGTGTTGTGTAATTTTTACACAGCTAAATGTATTTTTTTACTATATTGCAGAAATCCGTGTAGTTTTGCTATGCTGCTAGTAGTCCAGTTATGTGATGTCCATTAGCCATTTTTATTGGAATGCATACAAACTAACAAGTACTCAAAGGTTTCACAAACACATCAAAATCACAAGGGAAGGGTCACTGCTTCTATTGGTTTAATGTTTGTTATTTAATGATAAAGAGATAGTTGGAATGTGATTTTTGTATACCTACGGTGATGGTAGGTGTGCATCACAAATGTAAAATGTTTGTTGTGAAGAAACAGACTGCAGGTGTGGAATGCCCTGAGGAAGAGGAGAAGTGATATTTCTGCAGGTGTCAGTTAAATAACAGGAACTTCCCTATTCTATCAGCAATTTTGCTCCTTCATCATGCTTTAGAATTGGATTGAGGGCTTAGAATTGGAGATAATAATTTTATTACAATTGTGCACTTATAAAACCTGGTTAATTTAATGATAAAGTTTAAAGTTGTTATCGATGGACAGAGCAGAGACTGAACATGTTGTTCCTACTTTGCATGTCCATCTGTTGTAAAGTTGTGATTTGTAGGGAAGGGCAATAATAAAGCAGTTTTGCATCAGTTTTGTTTTGCAGTTAATATGATGCACTGGTAATGCAATTGCATTTTGTGATATCACAATTGTATTTTTAAGGAGGCATATAGAATAGATTTGGTAAATGCCTTTTCACAGGAATAGTGTCTGTTTTAAGCTTAATACTTTCCTTAAAATTACAAGAAACTGTTGCAGCCTTAAACAAAAACAAAAATTGCTGGAAAAGCTCAGTAGGTCTGGCAGCATGTGTGAAGAAAAAATCAGAGTTAACATTTCAGGACCAGTGATCCTTCCTCTTTCCAGCAACACTGTTTTTGTTCATGATATACAGTATTCACAGTTCTTTCAGTTTTTGTTGCAATCTTGTTTTCCTTGATATATTTGCATGCGTTGAAAGCAAATGTTATTATATCATATAGAATATGTTGGCAATAAAGATAAATAACAAACAGCTATTTCATTCACTACTTTTGTCTTTCACTTCATATTGTGTTTATATATTAAATTTAAATAATAGCCCTAATTTACTTCAAGAGGTGTTACCACCTTATCAATAATAAGCTTTTGATAACTTTCATCAACCTGTAAACATATGGCTGACACAAGTTGGATGTGGACCTTCTGACCCAGAGGTAGGGACCCTACAAGTGTGCCACATACCCCTATAATAAGCCTTTGAAGCTTTTCTTCTTCTCTTATAAATTGATGTGGTGCAGTTTAAGGTACACACTGGCCTTCACTTGTTGCTTAAAGTCTCTTGATCCATGCATGCTTCAAGTCAATCTATAGTATCAATCTGTTACCTCTGAGCTGGGGGGCCTAGGTTCAATTCTCACCTGCTCCACATCTGTGTAATATCATCTCTAAACTGGCTGATTGGAAAATACCTATGGTATCAGTCTGGGGTGGTCTTGTAGTCCAGTGATATATCCCTAATTTTGGACCAGAAGTTCTCCTGGTTCAAGTCCCACCTGTCCCAGAGATGTGTCATAACATCCTGAACAGACTAATTCAAAATGTTCAGAGGTGCTTTTATGGTGCACTTCTGAACCCAAAAGCCCAGGTTAAAATCCCGTCTGTGTCTTAACATGTTTGAACAGGTTAATAGACAGTAATGATCAATCTGATACCAATTTGAAGTTGTGAGCAAATTTGCAGTCGAAAGGCTAGACAACTTTATTGTCAAAGTAAGCATATGAAACTTCTCTTTCCACATTTGTAATGAAAACATTAATCAGTTTTAAATAAATAAATGAACACATTGGTTAAAAGAGCAGAAGGAAGAAATTGAAGGAAGCCTGTTAAATAACAAAGGGAAGAATAGCTTTCATGACTTTATTACCTTGAACCTACTGATGTGAGATTAGATTAAAATTTTATTTTGATAAGTGTGATGTGAATGATTGATTGAACTCTTCAGTTTTTTAATGTCAACTGAAAGCCATTTCATATTTTGTCAACCTTCTTTACTATAGCACATTGATCAACTGACCAATGTTTCAGATTTCCTTTCTGTCTGGCACCAAAGTCTTGGATCTAATATCCCAGTTCAAAAGGTATCACGCTCTTAACTAGACAGCCTAAAATTCCACAATTGGAATGTTTGAAACTAATTGACTTAGCTATTCAAATCTTTCATAATGTTTGAAGTTGATAGAATGAATAGTTTAAGGGTATGATCATGTATTGATTATATGACAGTGTTAATGATAATCAGAGAACACAAGTAAAAGTCCTAAAGTGGCAATATCAGAATTTGAACTTAGTTTTTGTCTAAAACTTTGGACGTGAAAGGAGTGACCGGGACATAGTGGGGGGAGTGGTTTTGTTGACCACTTGTTAATCTCCTGGATGGAGAGTTCGTGGCCAGCCAATAAACTCAGAAGAAGCCATAATGTGCTGCAGATTGGCAAAATCGATACAGAATAGACTGTTTGCCCCTCTGTGCTGTGCCAGCTGCTGATTTCAGCATCTGCCCAAACCCTATTTGGGGCCAGCATCGTAGGGTTTGGGAAGGAGTTGGGATGGGTACATGCCCTAAATGATATGCCTCTCCTCCGTCCACCCCCCACTGAAAACGCTACAAATGGGAGTATTTCGAGTCCAACTGCATTAAATTGTTCGATTAATGTGAAGACACAACTTTTTCACAATGTCCTTTAAAGGAAGGAAACCTGGCATCCTCCATCAGCCTGGCCTGCAGTCCCAGAACAATGTGATTGGCTTTTAGTTGCCCTTTGATGTGACTTAGCAAGAAACCCAGTTCCATCAAAATATCAGCCTGGAACAAGACCTACCAGGCAACTGGAAATGGGAAATCTGTGATATTCATATTCTAAGAATAGAAGAAAATGTTTAACTGTGCAGAGATGTATTCAATAATTGGTCAAATACATAGGGGATAACTTGCATGTTATCTGCATGATGCTGATTAGCCAAAGTTGACAGTGAAATTTCAAGTGGGACATTTTTTTAAAAGAAAATGCTAAAAAATTCAATTCATAGACTCTCAGAAAATAGAGCCTTAATAGCAGAGCTGAATAGATATCTTTGATAATGCTAGAATTTGGAACAAGAAACAGCAGTTATTGTTTTAGATTTTTAAAAATATAAATATACACTTACTGAAATTTGTAGGATGCTAACTGGCTCTTCAAGGCTCATATCATTGATTTCAAATGTTTCACTTAATTCCATCAGTAGTGATTCACATAGCATGTTAATTCATGTAAGTGTGTAATGAGAGAGTGGAAACTGAATATATATATTTACAGATATAATACAGCTCATACAAGAATCAGGTTTTATGCCAGAAGGCAGGCTGTACCTTGTCTACTCAGTAAGTGTGACCTGATAAAATCTAATACTGTAGGTGTGGGAATGAGCACAATAGGATAATACATTGTCAAGTTTGCATCGTAGGATTAAGCAGACATCATAGAGATCTGCACGTTATAGGATTCATTACCATGAGTGCAGTGTCTATAGACCTCACAATTGTCAGCCCCAGGGAAGAAAGTAACAAACCCTATTACATAAACTGCAAAGGAACCTTCTGTGCATACCTGTTCAATAAAATAACGATGCTTAATGTATTTTTCAAGATGGTAAATGGATATCAAGCCATGTTATGATGTCATGACTTCCCTATGACATTAAAGTAATGGAAATATAATTCATATTGTCACTACTCTCTACAATTATTCCAACAAAATTCAACCCATATGAATGACATCTTCTTTGCTTTGACACAATAACTATTATAATGAAACACTAAAAGTCAATTTGTAATGCTTTCAGAGCAGGTTTATGCATGCATATTTGTACTCCTCCTATAGCTGGAATTTTTAATGACTAACAATGGAATATTAAGTTTATAATCATTATGGTCTGTAAACGACAGGTATGTATGTGTCTGTTAAACTTATATCAGGTTCAAAAGTAACTAAAAGAGCCACTGATAATGTGAACACAGCCCATCCTTATTATATTAGCTTGCAGTAAGAGCTGTGCTTTGTTTATGAAGCTGACATTTTTCTCATATCACTTGTTGTGTTCTGTTATGGCACTTACACTTGAGTGCTGCATTATGCCAATTCTTAGTTCCTAGGGATCATAGTATAATAAATACAACTCTTATGGGTTAAAAATTGAGCCAGTTATGTTTTAAAGTATTTTAATTAAATACTGAAACTAAAGACATCTATTGAGCAACACTGTAAGAGCATTTTAAGCCCAATAATGTTGTCTGCAATATCTGTTATCATCTCAGAGCAAGAGGAACCAAAAAATATTTATGGCTTTTAAATAGTCAACATTGCCATGTTGATGCTTTATCTTTTAAGATTTTGGTATGTAAAAAGGAAAAAAAAATGATGAAAGGACTAGAATTGCAATGTTGTATCATCATTCATGATCAGCACTGCAATTGCTGCTAAACTGTATTGCAAGTTTCAAGTTCTCAAAGCAGCCTCCAGGATGAGATCAGCAGATAATATGCAAGTCTCACATAAAATGTCAAGCAAAGTGCTATGATTAATCAACAGTTTGATATTCATGCATTACATGCAGATACTAATTAACTGTTTTCCAGAAGGTTGACAATCTTGTGGAAACTACATAACGTTTCATGATTGAGTTACCAAGATTTTCACATACTCAAAATAATTATATCATCCCAGTCTTAGTTTCCATCATAAACTATGGTGCAAATACAAAGAGATAATGGGAACTGCAGATGCTGGAGATTCCAAGATAATAAAATGTGAGGCTGGATGAACACAGCAGGCCAAGCAGCATCTCAGGAGCACAAAAGCTGACGTTTCGGGCCTAGACCCTTCATCAGAGAGGGTCTAGGCCCGAAACGTCAGCTTTTGTGCTCCTGAGATGCTGCTTGGCCTGCTGTGTTCATCCAGCCTCACATTTTATTATCGTGCAAATACAAAGGCTGCTTTGTAACATTTAGCACCAGAGTTGATGTAAATCTGTTAGAGTGTGGAAAGCATGACAACACAACAGTAGTTGAAAACTGGCTCTTCCAATGAATCAAACTCGTCTAAAGCTTTGTGATGAGATGGATGACCTTAGTATTCAAATAACATTGTTGTATCTAATTTACTTTGGAGTAGGGGCAACGTTCGTACTATACGCCTTATCTGAGTCTGGATTTATTAATCCTCATAATGCAAAGCTTTGCATGAATAGCTAACTGAGAAATAAATAAATCCCAAGGAAGGTTGTTTAGATTTGTGTATTGATAAACAAATTAGTTGGGATAATTCGCAAATTTTCTAAAAGAACAAGTTCTAATCCATGCTAATTAATGCTTTGTCTAGCTCTGGGCAAAATCCTTTTGGAAGATTTGGTGGTGCTTCAGTCAGGTGGTAAACTAGTGAAATCTGCTTTGATCCTAATTTCCAAGTAATTGATTACTTTACTGTGATGATGGGATTAACCAAAATTACTCCATGGCAAATGTGCACAAATAATTCCAAATTCATCAATTTGTTTTAACTGTTAAAAGTGAAACATTAAAACTCTATTTTAAGCAGTTCACCTCAAAAGTGAAGATTCTGCACACAACCCTAATTAGTTTCACTATTGCCAATATTTAAAAACAAAATTCATTTGGTTTGAGTTAGTTAGCAAGATGGGCTTAAGAAGTTGTGTTGCAAAAGCTCAGTGCAGCGTTGCCTGAGAGAAAGAAATCGAACAAAGAGTTCATTTCCTTATCATCTGATCACTTCTTCTTGACATGAGTGGTTCACACCTTTTTTAACCAACAGCTTCCTTGTACACCTGCTCAGCCAACTCATCAATTTCATTTTAGCAAAGTAGTTTTCTTTCAGTTTGTCCGCCAAAAGATGGCAAGTGTGATAAAAGACAGAAACAGATAGGTATTGCCACTCTTTATCTCGGTGTCTCTGTTTGTTTTTGCATTGGTGTACGTAATGAAACAAAGAGGATTTAATCATGTTAAACAAAAGGCCAGTGGTACCCAGGGGGATCTCATTTACTTTGCTCTCGCCTCGCTCGTTTCATATTGCACTTCTTCCTCTTTGCCGATGCAGTACACTGAGCTTCCTACCTGAGGCTTAGAATTGGGAGGTGTGAAACTCAGCACTTGTTTTGACAGGTGCTCTTTCCCAAAGAACAACCGGGACGGCCAATGCCCGTGCACATGAGCAACAACCTCTGATATGCTAATTACTGTATTTACCACACTTTTCTCCTTAATGAGGTTTAGTAGCTCAGAACACCTTTGTGGCTATTGACATGATGTGATTTTCATGCTATGACTTGAATTTAATCCACTATTCATTTAGTGCTCAATATGTTGACCCAGCAGTAATAAGGTCAAAATACAAGAGTGAGAAAGACAGTATTACTCACTGTTGAGTTAGAAAGGTTTCCCTCACAAGTGAAATTGTCACTGCCTATTCTATTTACACTGAGGGTTACGAACCATTGCATTTAGTTTACGTAAGAGTTTTAGTGGGGGTTCTTGGCAAGTGAGAAAAAAAATCCCCTTCATTCAGTCGAAATGATTTTTGCTGTTCTTCAGATGTATTCTCCTTCGTTCGAAAATCTCAAGCAAGAGTGGATCATTCTGGGCTGCTCATTGTCACAAACGCTTCAGTTACTTTCTCATTGAAAAACTTGTAAATCTTTGGCTGATCCTGGATTGAAAATCGTGTAAATGTTCACTGCGGGGAGATGTTCCAAGCTTCTTTCCAAAATGCAGATGCTGTAAATAATGGTTTTAAATCACTGCTGTGGTAATTACCACATCCATTTTGGACTCAGAAACGTGGAGCTGGCTTTCAAACAATATTGGTAGACTTCCTAATCATTCTGCAGCTTGCAGTTGCTCCATTACCAGCCTTGAAATGATTTAATATTGCGGACAGTAACAGCCGTCTCTCGTAAATCTGCATAATGGTGACTCAAAGGTTACTCGTACGACCATTGAGGTGAATTAGGTGCTGTTGTGATTTTATTCAAAAACAATAACCACCCTTGGATTTGTTTTTAGAAACTAAATGGAGATCTTAAATGTTGAAGACAGTCTTCAGTTGTTTCTGATCAGTAAGGTTTAAACTTGTACTGGTATCTTATTGCGATCAGGGGCATTACAACGATGAGACATACAATGGTACATTAAATATTAGATTCTGTAAATAGTATTAGAAGGATTGAAGAGAGAAGCCAGGGAGTGGCTCTGTTTGTTTAACTATTTTCTTTTCCCCTGTACTGGCAGCTACTTGTTCGTTGCCGGTTGTAATGAAGAGATAATGTTTCAGCCACTACAGGTGTTCATTTAAACCTGAGGCATTTAGCAGCTATGAGAAACTTTAATTAACATTTTGTTTAATTACTGCCCTATGACCCCTTTTCCTTTCCCATGTTGGTTCTCAGCTTCCCAAACAAAAGTCAATCCCTGAAGCTATATTAAGATCAGAAACTTAAATTTGCTGTTTCAGGTTTCGTTGAGTACTTTAATCTGACACTATGACATTCCCATCACTTCCTTTTCAGTTGCCAATAAGCAGCTTAAATAAATTTCACGAGGTAGGTTTTATTTTGTAAAATTCTATTTCTTTCTCTATTTTGACAAATTGTGCTCAGTCGTCCAAAGGTAATTTTAACATTTGTTTGCATCCCATCAAGGATGGAGTCTGAGTTCTATAAGTAATGTTATCTATTCACACCGAAGGGCAAATGGCTGGTCTGTATGTTCCAGCTCAATGAAAAGATTAAAATCAGAGTATCACTTTTCATTAAAGTAGTTTTCAAAAAGGTTTCTTTTGAGATATTGCAGCTTAGAAACTGTTCAAAAATGATCTTCGTTGTACATATGGTGAATTGACATTTCTGCCACCATTTGTGATTATATTGAGCCAATGTGGGTGCTATAGTAACAGCTTATGTTGTTTCCAGCATTGTGGTGCCTTCTAACCCTCCCTGCAGGATAGCACAGCATCTTTGACATTTTCTTCTTCTTACAGTTTTAAGTTAATGATTATTGTGTATAACTGTATATGACATATTTTTAAGAGGAAAAGTGAACTTTGCAGTCTCACTATGTTTTTAATATGAAGTGCTCACCATCTTCACATCCTTCAGTTGATTCAGAGATCATGTCAAAATGTCTGATTTCATTATTCAAAAGCTAAGGAAAACAGACAGTTGATCTGTTTAGCACTTTGTGTGAGAGTCATTACTTGTACATGTTTTAATGTGTAACATTGTCTCTTTGTGGATGCTACTAAATGAAGTATTTATCAATTAAAGAGAAACTGAAAGTAAGCCTACAGAGAATATCCATTTGTTTTACAAAAAAAAGCTCTTTTGTAGCTCATCATGAGATAGACAATTATTCTGACAAGCAAGTTCATTAGCTTCATTATGTCAGTGAACAAATGATTTTTGCCTTTGTTACCAAATGATTTTGAAAGTGTAAATGTACATTTGTACCAATTTTCCAAGGGTGCCAGCTTATCGTAATATTCATTCAGTGAGATGTTATCGTAGGAAGAGACAAAGAAATTAACCTGACAAAATGTAACTGCTGAAAATTGTTCAGGCGCAATCCTTTTGTTCAGATGTTATTTGAAATCACTGGCTATTACCAAGATTTGGATAATGTTTTTAAGTTACTAAGAGGACAGAATTAAAACTTTCTGTGTCTATCAATCTTGTTAACTCATTTATAATCTGTTTTACCTGTCCAATAAATTTACTTAAAAATGACCTCAAATCCTTCACTTTTTAAAACATGCACAGCAAGGTACAGTTCTAAAAACATTAACTGCAGTTTAACAACGACATTAGGACAGAGCAATTTTTAATGAACTGCATTGAACTTTACAATCATCAACAGGAGAGTTCAATGCACATGCAATTATTTGTAGGTGCTAATTCTACAGAATTTCACAGAATCTCAGAATTATTAAGGTGTAGAAGAACGCCATTCAGCCCATTGCGCCCCACATCCATTTTTCAAAGGAGCATTATTACCTGGTGCTGATCTCTTCCCTTTTCCCCAGACCATTGCAGAATATGTCAATCCAGATAACCATCCAATACTCTTCTGAATGCCTCGATTGAACCTCTCTCCACCACGTTTCCAGGCAATGCATTCTATACCCTGACTACTCTGTAAGGATCAAAATCACACAACACCAGGTTATAGTCCAACACAAGCTTTTGGAGTCTTACTCCTTTTTCAGGTGTTAGTGAGAGAGATAGTATCAAACACAGAATTAATAAGTAAAAGATCAAAAGGCCTAACCACTGACGATGATGTACTAAACAAGCCTAAAATGTTGTTAATTCTAGCACCTGAAGAATGAGTAAGACTCCAAAAGCTTGTGTTTTCAAATAAACCTGTTGGACTAACTACTCTGGACTTACTGGAAAACATGGAAAACAGTTTTTTTTAATATAATTCCTGGATAAATGTTACCTTTATTTGATGTAAGACAGGTGATGGTCAAACTCCCATTTCAGGGCAAATGCTTCGACAGTAACATTGATCCATGATAAAGCTAAACCCACAATGCTTGGCACTGCTTCTTGCATATGACATGACATTCAAGATTGGATACTGTGAAATGTTAGCATTGAGTTGTAATCTGTCAGCCTTGATAAGCATATAAAATGAAGTAAATACATTTTTAGCATGCAATTAATATGCATCTACAATAGATACTGTAAAAGCAATGCTGATAGCCACAGCAAAACACTTCCACGTTCATTAAATGATCTATATTTTGGCTCGCACAAATGAGAACTGCAGCAAAATAGCATCTAATTATGTCTCATTAAAACTAGCAGAAATCAAAACAGCAGCTTAGTTTGCCTGCATGTATAACATCAGATGATGATGTCTTTCTACTGAGCCTGCCGATTTATTTAGCTAATGCAGAAATAATTGGTTTTTGGACATAATGATTTCAAAGTCCCAAAGACACCGGCTGTCATCCATGATCTCATAAGATGGAATGTTTAAATGATCCGAGTGCCCTAAAACTACGAGCAAGATATATCTGTCTTGCATGCTAATTTGTATGTGTTGCGTAAGTGTTTTAATACTGCATCTATCTGTAATGTCTTTGTCAGGATTCCAAATTGCAAAATGTAAAGCCGACTGTGACAACTTTAATTGGACAAGTTTATGGCAAATTAACTGATTTCCACTGTTCTCTAACAAGTTTCCATGGGTTTCATACACAGTACTATGTCACTATGTGTGGAAATCGGATTGGTTGCAATGGTACATTCGCTGTATGTGTCCAGATTTCAGTTACATAACAACCTGTGATAATTACTAAACATCAAGTCTGGCTGACAACAATAATGTCACAATAGGAAGATTTCACAATAAGATAATCATGGCTGGGGTAAACAATGGTGATTTTACTTATGTAAATAAATTACCAGCTGGAATTTAGAATTATGATCCATTATAAAATATGTATGTTTGCCTTCTTCAGCAGTTCAGACATTTGAGAAAATTCTGCTATGAGACCAGGAGAAAATTTAAAACAGCTCAAAATTTATTTGAATTTTTCAATTAAAATAAATTAATTGACATATCTAATCACACTTGTGATTTTCTAACAGATTTCATTGTTTAAAGTAACATCTGCTATAATATTGACTCAATGTTCTTCTTTGATAGTTCAATAACAATAACTTGTATTTAAATAGCACCTTTATCATACAAATATTTCCCAAAGGTGTTTCACAGAGGCATAATCAGACCATAGATGGCACTGAGCCAAAGATGATGTGAAAAGGGAAGAGGCTACAATTTAAATGGTCTTAAAAGGGGATAGATAGAAAGATAGATTGATTTGTATGGTAGAGCTTAAGGCCTAGGCAACTGCTGCCAATGGTGCAGAGAAAGAAATGGGAGATGACTTAAGAGGCTGGGATTACAGCAACACTGCTTTCAGAGGGTTGACAATCTGGAGGATTCTGCAGGGATGGGTGGATGCAAAGCTATTTGGGAATTTGAATAAAGGGTCAGAATGTTAAACTGAAAGTCTTGGACATGGGGAGCCAATGTATGTTAATAAGAACAGACATGATGCCTAAATCTGATTTGACATTGTAAGCAGCAAGATTTGCAGAATCTCAAATTTATAAACCTCGGAAAATGGGACAATGGTTGGCAGAACATTGGAATATTGTGAAGATAATAGAAGCATCAGTATGATTTTTAACAGCATATGGCTGTAATGGGGGTCCATATGGCTCACATTATGAAACGACAGACATGGAAGAATAAAGGTGCCACGAGCAAAAGCGTCACAGTCAGACATGAAGAAGTAACAATGGTTTGATGACTGTAGAAGTGATGTGGCAAATGGAAGACCAAAGGCACGTTGAGAGTTTGAGAGTAGCACTCTCAGCTACTGGAGAAAAACTTCATCCCAGAAGCAAGTGGAGCTGAAAGGGGATTGTGATATATACAAGGGTATTTAAAAGGGTTTTGAAGGGCAATTTTTTCAACAGAGGGTGCTTCGTATGTGTAGAGAACTACTAGAAGAAGTCGTTGATGCAGGTACATTTACAATGTTTAAAAGGTACATGAATAGGAAAGATTAGATGGCTATGGACCAAACCCTGGCATGTGAGACTATTTTAACTTGGGAAACTTGGTCAGCATGGACAAATTGGACCAAAGGAATGGCTCTATGACTCTGTCAGTGATGGCCTTTACTGTACTTCAGATATTGTAATAACAAGACCATAATTAAATGGTAGGGTTGAGAAGATAGCCATGAATATAAGTAAAAGAGATTGTACAAAAGGAAAGGTTAAGGGATGATAAGAGAATTGAAACGTGAGAGCACAAGAAAAGTTGAAATGTATCATTGCAATTGTGAAGAATAAGGAGACATTTGCTTTGCAGGAACAAAGAAAACTTTTGGTGTGGAGAATGATCATTCGAAAGGTGAGAACAAGATAAGAACCTCAAAGAAAGAGATGGTAGTAGAGGAATGGTGGGAGAGTTCAACGTGGGTTTTCAGCGTAACAGCCATACAGTAACCCTCACAATTTGCCTGTGTTGAGTCCTGGATGTTTTAACCAGGCAAGAAGGCTTCAGTAACTGGGAAGGTGACACGACCATTGAGTCAAGTTTCATCAAGGCAGAAATGCCTGTGCAGTTGTTCACAGTAAGTCCGTTAATAATGAGTCTAATTAGACGTTCTAGAGTTATGTACCAGAGGAGATCCTGAAGGTAGATGTGGGATGCACAAAGGGTTTGTAGATTCATCTGAACTTTGGTTTGGAATGTGTAAAGAGAGAAGGTTTGGGCATTTGTAGTTACTGCTTAAAGCAGAGAGAGAATTGTGGGCTCAGTAGTACCCAGCTTGAACATATCATAGTTCTACAATGACAAATATAGCTTGTTTTATATCTTCATTAATAATGGTTGACCAGGACACCAATGATAGGTCCCTTGATCTTCCTTAAGTAATATGATGAAACTTTCTAAGTTCAACAAATAAAACAGATTTGAGTTTAAATAGCCATCTGATAGACAGCACCAGTGATCCTGCACCCTTCTCTCACTACTGCACTGAGATGCCAGTGCAGGTTTCACACTTATGCTGATGAAAGTCATAATAACCTTCCCCTTGTTACTAAATGGTAATGTGCCTCCTAATGGGCCAAAGCCTACATTTTCTTTGCAAAGTGTGAGCTACGTTGAAACTTTTTGAGGGATTCCCACTGTGGGGCAAGGCAAGATGTTTCAACATAGCTCAGCAATTTCACCTCATTAACTACCTACCTAGCCCCATGCCCCTTCCATCTGATTCTAAACACACCTTACCACATACCATTCTTAGAAATACTTACTACTCGCTGGATATCCATTGAAAGATTTGCATCTCTTGCACCTGCAATATTTTCGAGACAATGCCATACGCCCAGATAAAAGTTGGCAACCCAGACTTGCCCCTCACTGGCAATATAATGACACAGCAGCTACGCAGCTACATAGATCAAAACACATAACCATTGGATTGAAACTCCATTGCACATAGCAACTATTCTCTCACCATAGTTGCCATCTAACTGCCACACACAGGTAACCTGTCCTTAGCTACATCCCATCTAAATACTTTTGCAACATTACTGCTGCTCTGTCTTCAGTGTCTACTGGACGCTCATATCTTTTTGTTGTCCAGTAAGGGAACATCCCACACAGGTCAGCATCGAGATAGTTCCAAACATAAGCTTTTATTTACAGGCACCCAGCATGGAGACAGGCAAAACCAAGAAATTATTCCGTTTGCTCCCACAATACAAACCAAATGCTGGTATCATGACCAGTGACTATTAAATATTCCATGAAGATCTACTGCGCCCAGCTCTCATCATCTACTAAAACTGGGTTTCAATTTAGTCCTATCAGGATTTGTAGCACCCACACAGCTGACAAGAAGCTTCCTCCTCTCCAGTGTCTTCATCCTCCTTCGCAGAAGATTACTTCCATTTCCCCAGTTCCTCAGCATCCAGCACATTGTCTTGTTGCCTGCTCCGCCCTGACAGACCGGTCCAGGCAATGGAACTGCAATTTCACCCTCCTATACTCAGCTGCTCCTCTGTAAGACCTGGGCAACACTGCTTCTGAGCTTAGTGTCAGTCAGGGATTGCACAATGGTGCCATGAGCCAAGATCACAATGGGTACCCCTTGTCCACCTGTAACCATCTTTGTAAGACCGCAGGATCCAGATAGACACCAGGCACACTAGAGTGCTCGCAGATGGAGGGGTCACAGCAGCTGCCAAGGCGATGGGCATATAGGTCACTCAGAGATAGCAAGAGCTGCAGATGTTGGTGTCAAAGTCGATACAGTGTGAAGCTGCAAGACAAACTTTCCATATCCGACAGGGGTTCACCTGTACATTCTGTACACAGCAGGTCAGGCAGCACCAGAGGAGCAGGAAAGTCAATGTTTTGGGCCTAGGCCCTACAGCAGGACTGGGGAGTGGGAAGGGAGCTGGGAAATAAATAGTGGAAGGACGAGTGGGGCTGGGGGAAGGTAGGTGTGATGGTGATCGGTGGATGCAGGTAGGGGATAGTGGGGACTGGTAAGTCGGAAGGGTAGGGTGGATAGATGGGCAAGGAGATGGATGTGTTGTGTCAGGTTGTGTCAGGTCAAGGAGGCAGGGATGAGTAGGAGGATCAGACATGGGATGAGGCCAGAGGCAAGGAGATTTTGAAACTGGTGAATTCTATGTTTAGGCCATCTGGCTGTAGGCTCAAGGTGGAATATGAGGTGTTATTCTTTCGGTTTGTGTGTGGCATCATTGTGGTGCTGGAGGAGGCCCAGGATGGATATGGCACCCAGGGAGTGGGAGGGGAATTAAAGTGGCTGGCGACTGGAAGGTGTTGTTGATTATAGCGTACAGAGCGTAGGTGCTCTACAAATTGGTTTCCAAGTCGGCGCTTGGTCTTACCAATGTAGAGGAGGCCACATTGGCAGCAACAGATACAGTAGACCAGGTTGGAGGATGTACAGGTGAACCCCTATCAAATATGGAAAGCTTGTCTTGGGTCTTGGATAGAAGTGAGAGGGGAGGTGTGGGCTGATATAGCACTTCCAGGGAAAGGAGCCAGGAGTGTTGGTGGGGTTGGTGGGAGTGTGGATCAGACAAGGGAGTTGCAGAGTGAATGGTCCCTATGAAAGGCAGGTAAGGATGAGGAAGGAAATGTCTGTTTGGTGGTGGGGTCGGATTGTAGGTGATCGAAATGGCAGAGGACGATGAGCTAGATGCGGAGGTTGGTGGGATGGTGTATGAGGACCAGGGGGACTTTGTCTTTGTTTTTGCTGGGTGGAGGGGCTTTGAGAGCAGAAAAGAAAGGAGGTGTAGTCAAGGCAGCAATGTGAGTTGGTGGCTTAAAATAAATGTCATTGCAGAGGCAGTTACTGGAGACGGAGACAGAGAGGCCCAGGAGGAGGAGGCAGGTATTAGAAATGATTCAGGTGAATTTGAGGCTGGGGTGAAAGACCTTAGTAAAGTTGATGAACTCCTCATGGGAGCACAAGGTGGCAGGTAGTGGTAGTAATGCTCACTGATCACCTGAACGTTATTGAAATGGAATTGCTTCCTGTTGATGAATTCTGAGTCTGGTCCCTCTCAGTGCCTTGTGTGTACAGTCAATGTCACCCTCCTTCTTGGAAAACCAGCTGTGTTTCTGAATCCTACAGCCTGTCTGCTGCGCTGACCTTGTCACAGGGGATCCGAATGAACAGGTACACCTCTTCTATCACTGTCCTAGTCTCCACCTCTACAAATCCCTCTACTTACCTGTTCCCAGTCTTGATTCTTCCATTCTTTTGGCAGGGACACTCCATCACCACAGTGCACCCCTTCCCCACCCCCATCCACCTGCCCCTGTAGGCCCCCCCTTGAATTCTCCTGAATGATCATAAGATGGATCCCTGGGATGGTATTCACCTCAGACCTCTGTCCAGCCTCAGCAAACAGCCTTAAGACAAGACTGACCAGACCCTGACATGATGATATCTGATTCTCCCTAACTACTAACCACCCAGGAATGACCATTGCCATTCCCTGGACAGTAGGGCACTTCAGGGCACTTCCTCTGCTGCTGAATAGTCTGAGCTAACATCAGACTGTCTCCAAGCTCCCACCTGTGTGCAGACAGTTCCAGTGACTGATGGTATGAGGACACCTCTACAGACCGTTCCACACCTTCCCACAAGACAGAACCGAGGACCAGTCCTAAAATGATTGAACATACAGTGCTTACCACTCTGGCAACCAGCACATGCTGTAGATGGTAGATTGATGTCTCAGTGTGTTGTGAAGTAAGACATTTCCCACCCCACCCCCCATAGCCTGACCAGGTCCCTAATATAAACAGGACAAGAAGGGTCTAGGCCCGAAACATCAGCTTTTGTGCTCCTGAGATGCTACTTGGCCTGCTGTGTTCATCCAGCTTCACTCTTTATTATCTTGGATTCTCCAGCATCTGCAGTTCTCATTATCACTGATACAATTTTAACCAAGAAGCTTAGCCCTGTGTCTACATTGAAACAAAAACTTCAATGCAGTATTCCTCATAGCTTTTAGCTCTAGCTTAAATTTGCGGGCATTAACTGTCTGCAGTTTCGGATTACCTGTTTCATAACGCAAAAAATTATATAAAATCTGTGAAAACACCTTTTGCCAGCAGTTTATAAATCTGAAGTCCCATCTTCACAACTTGGACAGACCATTTTCTGCTATGACCAATGCTTGAAGCCTGATTTTTACATCCCCCGTAAAAAAAAAGTTTTGAAATGCTCCTATCTGTTCAAACTAGTGTAATTGAGGGACTAGTGATTTGAAAGGGAAGGCAACTTCAATTATTGATTATGACATTAGTTTTAACCCTTTGCAACATGTTCATTGACACCGGCACTTCAAATAACAGAAGCACTTTCTTCTCATTCCAGAATTTGGATGAGACCCCAGCACACATATGCCCTAAATCACACACAGCGCAAGTTCAAACAAGGGATAACATATCCCATATGCATACCCCGCTACACCAAAATAGAACAGCAACAAGTTCACGCCAGGATAACCAAACAGCCAATCATCCCTAACGTGCGTACAAACATGGAGATCTCTGATATAATGAAATGCACATGGCATTGTTCTGTAGACAACACGTGAAGACAAACAGGTACTGTTCTGAACACTTTCAATCCATTTATAAATGAAGCCAGGCCATACCCTTAACTGACAACATTAAGAGTATCTGTTGTAAACATCTGCAAAGTGACATAATCGATTGACTGACTACTGGTGGAACCTGCTACCAAATGTTGCCAAAATGGATCACTTTGGCACCAGCAAGACTTGGTGAGAAAGCAGTGCAAAATTCCTGAATAGTCAGTTTCCTAACTTACTGTAACATGATAAAATAACAGAAAAAATGTCTTGTGTTTTACAAAGCAGGCATCTTCTTTTAATTTCACGTGATGGGGCTCTTGGGTTTTGTGTCAAAGACTGGCAGTTAATCAGCACATGGCAATTATGACAGAAGAAATTAAGTGACAGACGTGGAGTTTGAGGATGTGACAGTGGTCAAAAAGGCTTGAAAGTTGTGGAAAGTTCTTAGTATGTGTCAGGGTAGTGATAGGCATTGACTCAAAAATGGTATGCAGGCTTTTAGAAGGTAAAGAACATTTTAGTGCCAGATTGAGCAGGGAGGAGAGAAAGGTGACATGCCCCCTTTGCCTGTCTTCCCTCCTTCCAGTAATGCACAGAGCTGAATGTCTGTAATGCTCTGTTCACTTGATACAATAGACTTGCTAAGTGTCACGTGTAGATATTCATATCCAACGCAAGGTCACAGCATTAGTTTGAATAGTTCTGCCAGAGTTACAGTGAAAACCTGAGGACTGTAGCTCTTCATTTCAATTTCAGCCAACTCATTGAAATATTAGCATGATGTTCACAGCATGGTGCATCAAGTGCTCAAGGAGCTAACGGTGGAGAATTCTAAGTAGCAGATTTTAAAGGAATGCTGTTCTCTTTCAAACATTCCCTATAAGCACACAGCAGGAGAGGTGGCTATGAGAAGACAAGTTACTCTAAGAGCTCCATGTAATAAGGAGGTTTGGAAATGCAGGCAGTGTTGCAAAGGAAACTGGCTATTTATGGAGCAGAGGGTTATCCTAAAATAAAAATCAGCATCATGGCTACATGGGTAAATGAGATATCAGGTCAGGTCAACAAGAAATATACTCATCTTGAGAAGGTTGCAAATTTAGAGCTAGCATTTTATTTCTTCCTTTGAATATAATACCTTACACAGCCTAATAATAGCACTTCACTGTAAACTTGTTGCCACATCATGGAATTACAATATATAACAACAGTTTGGATAGTTTCCAAGTACACAAGCATACCCTTCTTTTTGCAGGACTGTTTTTTTGTTAGTGCTGTAAGGATTAGTCTCCATTTTGTGAGATAACTAATGATTGTTAAGAAAACTGGCCAAAACCAGTAACTCTGAGAAGTGCGTATTCACATAATTGTAAGAAGAGTCACTGAACTCAGAACTTTAACTCTGTTTTCACTCCACAGATGCTGTCAGATATGCAGAGTTTCTCCAGCAGTTTTGGTTTTTGTTACATAAGGTGTCTATTGTTCTAACTATTTAGATTGTAATGCTTATAGCAAGGTCAACCAGGTGAACCTCATAGAATATGAGTTCCATGATTGGGGCCCTTAATCTGATGCCAAGCAGGGATCCCTGGCTGATAGATATAAACAGGAGTGTCAAAGGTTCTATTCAGTCTGTGTGCTGGCTGTGAGGAAGCCAGACCAGTATTATGTACATGTAAACAAAAGGTGAATTGATGACAGGATGCTGGCAATGGAGTTATTTCAGGATCAAATGTATCCACTGTCACATTCGTCACAATATAACACATTTCCTATAGACAGGGGGAGATTTTCTTGAAATTTGACTTTTGATTTCTAATGTGAAAACAGCCTTTGCAATTGCAACATGGAGGAAAATGATGTGAGTTTTTTCACCCTCTGGGTAAACACTGTCCTTTCCTTTTCATTCATTAGCTCCATATGCACAGATTCATTCAGCTCATCGTATGTAAAATAGAATTTAGCTCCTCAGCATAACACTTTTTTTTTGCTTTGCCATGTTTCAAAAGCTGTTTTTCCTCCCACACTCTGGAATATTTTGCAGCAGGAGAAGGTTGTGTCTTAAAATGCCTTAACACAATCAAGGAGCTCACAGGATTCGGAATCACTAAAGTGGCAAGAACCAAAACTAATATGTCTAGCGTCAGGACTGATTCTGGGAGGTAATTTGACTGCTGAACCCCCAGAGATTTTGACACCACATACAGGGTCTGGTAGCTAATTGCAAGTATTCTTTACAACCATTTGAAATGAAGATACACTCAGAAGGCATATACAGAATAAGGAATACTGTGAACACACTCACAACACATGTGGTTAAGCCGAATAAAACATGAGCTGGTTGGTAAAAACCAGAAGTGCTGCGGATGCAATAAATCAGAGACGAAAATAGAAATTGCTGGAAAAGCTCAGCAGATCTGGCAGCATCTGTGGAAAGAAATCAGGGTTGGCGTTTCAGATCGAGTGACCCTTCCTCAGTTCTAATTTCTTTCCACAGATGCTGCCAGGACTGTTGAGCTTTTCCAGCAAATTCTACGTTTGTCGATGAGTTAGTTAGTGCTTGAGCATGTCATGAGAATCTAATTCTGCCTGAGTCCAAAAGTTTGACTGAAAACACTTTGTGGTTTGTTTCTTCACCAAGCTACTTCATGGCAATTATTAACTGCAGTGTGAAGTGTGAAAGACGCTGCATGTAGCCACCACGTTGGTCATTGGCCTTAGTATTCCAGAGACCTGAACCCTTGTTTGAGGATGGTATTGCAATTGTTCACCTGATCACTCCATTATGACTGTCAATACTTTCATCCTCTGTGGGTTACAGGGCATCTAATACTGAAATACTTTACCACAGATAGCAAAGGGTGAAAGGCAAGCTAGGTAGAACTGGATAGCCATTAAACCAGACAATATATTCTCACTGTAATTGTAGAATCTCATACAGGTCTGCAATTTGGTTTCAAAGTGTTTGAGCACACAGCAGATGACTCAATGAACACAAGAAACAGACATCTTCGGTAAATAAGGAAAACCAAAGAAAACAATGACAACGGTTACCTCAACTCTATCAATGACCTTCTGAAGAACTAACTCCAATATATGGGCCACAACATCCAAACACCCAAAAACTACCTCCTTCAGCAGGATCTTCTCTCTCAGTTCTCCAATGGCCAGCTCTCAAAGGACAATGATGCATACAAAGTCTTCCTAAAGCACAAAGGCATTGACTCCACTGACTAGGAAGGAGAAAGCTGCTGATTGCTTGGTGTGGCACCCCAATCCATCAAGGTATCAGCTTCTTCAAGGTTCAGTAATTTGACCCACAGGGTAGAACAAATGGTAGAGGAAAGAGAATGAATCCAACCTGAGGCTTGGAAGTCCAAAGGGCCAGCACTGCTGAAAAACTTGCGGCTTCAAAATTGGGCCTGTCAGTCATCTGAAGACTGGCCCAGTCTGACTGATGCCATTGTTGATTCCCATTGACCATGGCCATACTCACACTAACTTATAGGAAGCAAAGGCCCTGAGTTAAGTTAAGTTAGTTACTAGAAGATTCTTTTTCAATTCACACATGGTTATTAATTATTGAAGATGATTCTGCTTGTATTATTGGTTAGTAGTAAGTAGTGAGCTATTTGCACATAATTACTCCCCAAAGCGCCTTCAAGTTGGGTCTCGGATAACTCCCTACATTTCTGACATATGTATGCTCACAGTGAGCATATTACCTCACTAAATTCACATTATAATTGTTATTTGTAACAATCAATGTAACTGATAAATGACCAAATATGTAATTGGAAACTGTTTCTTTATAAAGGCTCTGGCCTGAGCTTCAACATTGTACTCATATTTGAGGCATGCATTCTGTGATTTAATTAACATGCCCCTTTCTTTTCTTATGTGTGTTAGCACAGGTAATCTCTGCTGAATATCTCTTATAATATAAAAATTAAGTTCAATGAACTGCTTTGTGTGGTGATACAGTATGAAGTTATAAATTGATTTAATTTCAGAGATTCTATTGTTGGAATGTGATAAAGGACAGGCACCAGTTTCAGTCCCCATTTTTGTAAAGTACAGTGTTTTCTACTATCATGGTAACAAGCTGAGATACATAATAGCAAAAGTTCTTGTGATTTCATTCTATGAGGAAAGAGGCAGTTTTATACCTTTAATACGCACTGAATGGTTGATAGATGTCATTGCTGAAGCATGTGCTAGGTGAAATGACCACTAGGTGGCAGAAGATACTTACACTGCCAGATGTTCAGTGGCAGCTGGGTAATCTTCACCACCTTTTATATTGCCAAAAAGATTAAGTTGAAAGAACTGATTTTAACTTGTGTGTGAGCTATTGTTATTAAAACCTTTATAAAGCCCTTGAGATCAGTGCCTTGTATTGGAATTGACTGTTCTAATGTGCTATCAGTGCCAAGAGAGACATAAAAATATACAGGGCAGAACTAAATGAACTAATTCAAGTTGAGATTCAATGTATAAACTTCATAAAGCATCACTCATACGGTTTATGATATTTGAACCTTTCATTGAGTCACATATGGTGCATAGAATATTTCAATATTTTGCAGTAATGACTGCTCTGGAATAAATCTTCGCTGAGAAAGCCTTTTACTGATACATTGAAGAATGGGAATGTGTGCAACAAAACATTTCACCACAAAAATAGAATTCATTGTCACGTGACCTTTTAAAGTGATGCTGTCCATGAAACCCATGACAATATTGGCTTGATTGTTCAAACAAGCAGAATTGTTCCAGCATTTTGTTCGTTGTAATGATGCTTATAGCACTCTGGTTCTTATCAAAGTAAGCAAAAAGCCTGGCATTTACAATGTATTGAAAGATGAAGTTGATCTCAGCAGTGTTAAGTGGTAACTAGTCTCTTTGTTTTTATCCCCCAGTAGTGCATCGGCACCCTGCTTAAAAAGTCACCATTTAATGATTATTGTCGCTCACCAGCATTGTCGAAGTAATCAGTATCATTAGGTTTTGAAGGGAACCTTTTACAAAATTTGCACCAAGACCAATTAAGATCATTGTTGTGTAAAGACAATTGTTAGCACTCTGTGGTACAATGACTAATATCTGTTTCTTGTTTTTAGGTTTCTTTCTGTTCAATAAAGCAACAAATATTTGTATTCGGAAATATAACACTTTTCCCATTTCAGCTGACTTTGCTAAAATGAGGTAATTTAAGGCTGAGTTTTTAATGGTTACATTCAAGTAACAGTAAGGATCTTTGTACCCCAAGCAATAAGATGTGGGATTGTGAGGTTATTTTATGATTATTTAAACATGTTCAAATCTGAAGTGAACTCAAAATAGCAACTGAAGGAGAATTACATCTCACCAACCTGGCCTGGCTGAAACTCAATCTCAGATGTAAAAGAAAATTTTTGATCAATTTGCCTCTTGACACCAGACAGTTGGTCCAGAAAAGCGCAGTACCAGGTCCTGGTTCTGTGCTGAGATGTCTTATATCTGCTGGAATGGTAGAGGGAGTCATGCCGTTAGCCTTAGCATTTCTGAGCTTAAATGAGCAAGGGTTTTTCAACCAATTTCTTGTGAATTAGTACATGCACTAATCGTGCATTAATTAATAGCAATTTTTGCATTGTTAATTCTTTTTGTAATATCCCCCACTCCTCCACTAAACCACATCAACAAAAGGATCCTTCAATTTCAAACTTACAGGGGAGAATTTAATACTTTGTACTGTACCAGGTGAAGTTATTTTCTCTCTAAAACTGCTGCTATATTCTTGCACAACCCCATGTTGATGCAGATGCACGTGTATAATAACATTATAACGTATGTCAGCATAACATAAGTAAAACAATATCGTCAAGGCTTCAATTCAATGACACCAATGCCTGGATCTTCCAGGAAGTAGAAATCAGTCTAGGGCTGCTGCTTCACTCGATAATTCCCTGATTCAACATCAGTCCAAACTTTTTGCTGGTTCTTCTGAGCCCTGCATTGTCAGAAATACAAGTACAGCATCTCTTGGGGAGCTCTGCCGAAGAGCCAGGGGAAGACAGACAGACCAATTTTCTAGAGCATTAATTTGCTGTACTAAACTCAACCACCTGGTTTGGAGGCTTGGGGACGGCTTTGCAGAACACCTCCGCTCGGTTCGCAATAAACAACTGCACCTCCCTGTCGCGAACCATTTCCACTCCCCCTCACATTCTTTAGATGACATGTCCATCATGGGCCTCCTGCAGTGCCACAATGATGCCACCCGAAGGTTGCAGGAACAGCAACTCATATTCCACTTGGGAACCCTGCAGCCCAATGGTATCAATGTGGACTTCACCAGCTTCAAAATCTCCCCTTCCCCCACCGCATCCCAAAACCAGCCCAGTTCATCCCCTCCCCCCACTGCACCACACAACCAGCCCAGCCTGTCTCTGCCTCCCTAACCTGTTCTTCCTCTCACCCATCCCTTCCTCCCACCCCAAGCCGCACCTCCATCTCCTACCTACTAACCTCATCCCACCTCCTTGACCTGTCCATCTTCCCTGGACTGACCTGTCCCCTCCCGACCTCCCCAACTATCTTCTTTTCTCTCGATCTTCGGTCCACCTCCCCCTCTCTCCCTATTTATTCCAGACCCTCTCCCCCACCCCCTCTCTGATGAAGGGTCTAGGCCCGAAACGTCAGCTTTTGTGCTCCTGAGATGCTGCTGGGCCTGCTGTGTTCATCCAGCCTCACATTTTGTTATCTTGGCTTCACCTGGTTTGGATGTTGGTTAATGGGTGAGTGGATGAGTGAATAAATTAGTAGACGGATAGATGGATAACAGAAGTGGTTAGTTGGGTAGGGCGTGTAAAGTGGGACATGGATGGGCTGGTAAGTGAGTAAAGCAGTAGTGGGGAGGGTTGAGTGGAGATCAAATAGGTGGATAAGGTAGCAGATAAGTGGGTAGGTGCATGCTGTAGCAGTTGAATAGTGTCATTAAATGAGTAGTGTCATAATTGGTTACATTGGCAGGAAGGTGAAGTGCTAAGGGGAGGTGATGACCTAGTGGTATTATCGCTGGGCTGTTAATCCAGAGATGCAGAGAATGTTCTGGGGACCCAAGTTTGAAACCCGCCACAGCAGATGGTGGAATTCTATTTCAATAAAAATTTGGAATTAAGAATCTAATGATGACCATGAGTCGATTGTTGTTAAAAAAAGACCCATCTGGTTCACTCATGTCCTTTAGAGAAGGAAACTGCCATCCTTACCTGGTCTGGCCTACATGTGACTTCAGACCCACAGGGATGTGGTTGACTCTTAACTGGCCTCTGGGCAATAAGGGATGGGCAATAAGTGCTGCCTAACCAGCAACACCCTCATCCTGTGAATAAATAAAGGAACCAAAATGGAGTTTGGAGGTAGGTGGCATGTCAATTGAGTGATGTGGAGGTGGTGGGATGGCACTTTGGTTAGTTGTGTCCGGGTGTAGTGGCTGGTCGATGGGGTTTAGTCCATGGAGAGGGATGGGATCAGTGTGAATGATTGAGGTGCCAATTCTAGAATTAGCCAGATGCTACACAAGGACTTTTCTATCTCACATTTCCAGGTAACTTCCAGCTAAGTACACTAGAACTGTCCAAAGTAGTTTATCTTGGAGACTTTCATCATGAATTCCAAGGAGTGGGAGATTTGCCCATTACATTCGCAGAATCCCGACAGTGTGGAAACAGGCCCTTCAGCCCAACAAGTCCACGCCGACCCATCACCTATACCCCACCTAATCTACACATTCCAGAACACTCTGGGCAATTTAGCATGGCCAGTCCACCTAGCCTGCACATCTTTGGACTGTGGGAGGAAACCAGAGCACCCAGAGGATTTCCACACAGACATGAGGAGAATGTGCAAACTCCACACAGACAGACAGACAGTCACCCGATGTTGGAATTGAGCTCAGGTCCCTGGTGCTGTGAGGCAGCAGTGTTAACCACTGAGCCACCATGCTGCCCAAGGTGACTGGAGATTCAAGAAGGCAGCTCAATGCCACCTCCTGAAGAGCAATCTAGAATGGGCAATAAACACTGGCCTAGAGAACGATGCTCAAGTGAATTAGAAACAACATAGTGGGATTATATGTCCATAGTATGTTGACCTTCTGAGGATATTTCCATGGAATTCAGAGAATCAGGATGTTGCCACTGTTCCAACGCTCGCATTCCAACTCTGGGGAGGTGATGGCCTAGTGGTATTATCGCTAGACGATTAATCCAGAGACCCAGATTGTGTTCTGGGGACCCAGGTTCAAATCTCACTATGGCAAATAGTGGGATTTAAGTTCAATAAAATATTTGGAATTAATAATCTAATGATAACCATGAATTCATTGTTGATTGTCAGAAAAACCCATCTGGTTCACTAAAGTCCTTTAGGGAAGGAAGCTGTCATCCTTACCAGAGATAGGAGGAACCGCAGATGCTGGAGAATCTGAGACAACAAGGTGTAGAGCTGGATGAACACAGCAAGTGTTCAACACATCTTTCCTGCTCCTTTGATGCTGCTTGGCCTGCTGTGTTCATTCAGCTCTACACCTTGTTTCCATTCTTACCTGGTCTGGCCTACATGTGACTCCACACCCACAGCAATGTGGTTGACTCTTAACTGCCCTCTGAGAAATTAGGGATGGGCAATAAATGCTGCTTAGCCAGCAATGTCCTCAATCCATGTATGAATAAAGAAAAACCTTTGATTATATCAAGTCTCTGACAATCTGGAGGCCAGAATATTTGTGTCAATGTTCTAAAATAAACAGAATTTCATCCTATATTTAGCTCAGGGGCTGTTTTAATCTTGTTACTTCCAAAAATGATCCTTAACATTTAATGCTCAATTGTCACATGCACTGAAATTGTGTTCTGTGTAATATTGAGTGGTTTTATTTTTATCTCAATCATGGGATGTGGGCACTACTGTCCAGACCGGCATTTACTGCTTATTCCTAGTTATGCAATGGAAGATGGTGGTGAACTGCTACAGTCTATGTGCTGTAGGTTGACCCACAATGCTATTAGGAGGGGAATTCCATGATTTTGACCCAACAGTGCTGAAGGAATGGCAATGTATTTCTGAGTCTCGATGGTGAGTTGGAGCGGTATTTTGCAGGTGGTGGTGTTGCTATGTATCTGCTGCCCTTGTCCTTTAAGATGGAAGTGGTCATGGGTTTGGAAGATGCTAAGGACCTTTGGTGAATTTCTACAGTGTGTCTTGTAGATAGTACGCACTGCTGCTATTGAGTGTCAGTGATGCAGGGCGTTTTTGAATGTGGTTCTAATAAAATGGGCCACTTTATCCTGGATGGTGCCAAGCTTCTTGAGTGTTGTTAGGGATGCACTCAGCCAGGCAAGTGGGGAGTATCCCATCACACTCCTGACTTGTGCCTTGTAGATGGTGGACAGGCTTTGGGGAGCCAGGAGGTGAGTTACTCGCCACAGTATTCCTAGCCTCTAACCTGCTGTTGTAGCCGTAGTATTTATACACCTAGTCCAATTCAGTTTCTGGTCTATGAAAACACCAGGATAGTGACAGAGGGATATTCAGTGACGGTAGCAACATTAAATGTCAAGAGGGTGACAGTTAGATTCTCTCTTGTTGAAGATGGTCATTGCCCTAAATTTGTGTGGCAGGAATTTTACTTTCCACCTGTCAGCCCAAGCCTGTATTTGTCTAGGTCTTACTGCATTTGGATATAGACTACTTCAGTAGCTGAAGGGTCATGAGTAGTGCCGAACATTGTGCAATTATTGGTGAACATCCACACTTCTGAGCTTACAATGAAGGGAAGGCCACTGATGAAGCAATTGAAGATGGTTGGGCCTGAGACACTTTTTGTGCCACATATGACTCCAAACAGGGGAGGGCCTCTCTTCCCCACCACCCTGCACCCTCCCATTCCCATTGATTCCAGTTTTGCTAGTGCTGCTTGGTGTCACTCTTGGTTAAATGTGGCCTTGATATCAAGGGCTGTCACTCTCACCTACTGGCAAATGCTATCCTTTAGAGCTTTACAATATTCTTTCCTATCATTGTTGGCCAACTCATCCAGTTTGATCAATAAAGCTCCTGCAATTGCAATTATTATTTAAGCATCTATTTAAATGGAACAGAATTGGTATTTTTGTGTGTGGAGTGTTGCTGGCAAATCATTCAGACTTGGGTGATGAATAAATGATGTTCCTGCACACGCACAATGTCAAAGGGCTGAATATCAATGTCCTCTTTCTGAATGCTATGAAGATATAATGAAATTCCTAAGGAATGGGAATTTGTGCTGTAGAACCATTTTATAATTCAAAATCAATTGACATACAGAATTCACAGCTTTGAAGATGGCTGCAAATTTTATCTTATTGTGCGTCAACAAAACAATTGTAATGTTGCAGTATGACATGTGAAAATTACTGTCATTTCTTTGCAAGTAATAGTGGCAATTCATCCAAAATTGGGGTTGCCTCATAGTGCAAGGCAGTACAGTGACATATAATACCTACAAATCTCCAGTTGTGAGCATTGGTTGCAAAATGTGTTTCCCATCTCACTAAATATTAGTATAAAGCTTGCCCCATGGCAACTTTGTTGAAGCAATCATTTTGCATGATTAACCTTAGCAGAGTATTATCAGGTTTATTTTTCCTCATTTGAAGTTAAGCAGTCTGAGCGATGAGATTTTCTCCAGTAAGAAATAAATTGGCAGCATACTATTTATACCCATATTGCTTTTGCTCACAAAGTGAAATTGACCTGTAATGATATCCAAGATCTCATGTGGAGAACCATATTGTCCCCAGTGCTTCCTTACTGCCAACTGAATCTGCATATAGCAGGAGAATGTTCAGGTAGAGATGGGAGGATGGGATATTCTAGTTCAGGGATTTTAGGCTTATCAACATTCATTTAAACTCACCCGAAATGAGAAAGAAATATTATCACGGGCTTTTTTGGCATATTGCTGGCAATCAGATGGTGTTGCATAAGGGGAGGAGAAAAAAGCATATGTTTATTTTCATTAATTTTGCCTGAGAACTCGGAGAGGTGCAGTAAATGTTGGAGAGAATTTCTTCCGTTTCCCTTCCTGGCTATCACACATAACACACACACGCACAGAGTTACACTGAAATCACACCCAACTGTGCTGCCAGCAGGAATATTTGAATGGAATCAGTACAAAATAAAAGAAAAGTGTGTGTATATAATAAAATTGCTGTTTGTTTTTCTTCAGGCTAACAGTAAACATTAAAATGATCTTGCAATGTTCAAACACCCACATTTGTTCTGGCTTTGGGCTGTTTATTTTTAATCAAGATTGATCATATTTTTGTGTTGACACTCAAAAGTTTAAAACAGAAAACAGGCTTTCAACTTCCAAATTTAACAAGAAGCAGCCATGTGAATTCCTTTGTAGGATGAGCTGATGGAATGAACAAAGAGGTTGCTTTCATACCCGAAGGTACAAATGCAGACTGCCCCTGAGTTTAAATTTGCCGTAAACTTACAATTCGATTACAAAGACATTACTTGAAAATACTCGGTCTCCATGACTGTTTCAGTGCAGTCTGAGAGATAATAGGTGCCACAGCTCTAGAGGTTTCAGCTGCTTTTCGTCAAATGTTTGTGCTTCGAAAACGCTATTAACGGGAAGGTCGGATGAAAAAGGGAGGTAACTGCTGATCTGTATACGCTGAATGATGTGTTGAACTTCAACAGCAGTTCAGCTGACATCAATTTATATACCACCTTCATCTTAATATTGATTTTAAAAGAGGACTTTTCTGTTTTGTGAAAGGATGTCACACATATATGATGCTGTACCATTTTTTAAAAAATCAGATTTCCAATGAGAAATCGAAAGTGGTTAAAAATAGTTTTATTGTAACTAACAAAAACGAAAAGATAAAATATCGTGCTACGGCATTGTCGACCCTCTTATGTTCAGGGCTTTCCAGTTTACTTGTGCAGTTAAATGTTATGTAGGCTTGATATTTTTATAGCAATGCACACGTTTTAAAGTTGATATAATTGAGAATTGCACAACGTAATGGATCCTGACTAATAGCTTGTGGTTTTTCTTGAGCGTTACGGTCATTTCTTTAAACTGTCTCATCCCTCAATAAAGTAGTTACTTTATAATCCATTTTAAACCTTCTAAAAATTCAGGAAAGCAGGATAGAAAGTAAAGTGAGAAAGGTGACGGAGAAATCAATCAAAAATGAATACAGATTTTGACAGAAGTGTACATTGAGAACTTTGAAAAGATTTGAAAAGAAAGCATTATTTTCAATCTCTTAAAAATCTCTAAAGTATAGATATTTATAGAGTAGCCTTCATTATTTTAATTCATTAATTTTTGAGTAAACTATTTTCTACTCAGAATTAAACTTGAATTAAGATGCTACCTTATTCAAGATAAGACTAACTTTTAACCGAAGGGAAAACATGTCTAATGTTTAAATGATAACAAATGATAACAAAACCTAACATAAGTTCTCCATTTGATGAAAAACCCCTTTTCATCCTGGAATAATTAGGGTTTAAATGTCAGCTATCACTGATAATTCACATAATTTGACATTTTCACTCTGAAGGTACAAAAAACATTTAATATTTGGTTCTAATTATATTTTGTAGTTAAATTCTTACTTGATACTTACAAATGATTTAGCATATCATACACTTTAGATGTAATGATTACATCAGTTGAAATTAAAAATGATGCACAAATGTGCTCTCGCAATGAGATTTTAAAAGACACAGTAATAAAATACCTCATGCTTAAGTACAAAAAGATCAATTCTGATTAGATTTTGGTTCTGATGGTATTGTCAGATCATTATCTGGTCTGATTGTTTTTGAAGATATTTGCACGTTTCGTGATGAGATCAGATACAGCTGATTTATCAGCACTGCACAACTAAACAAACTGCAAATATCCAAGCACCTGAGTGAACAACTGTGGTGCAACATTCTGTTTCCAAAAACAGCATATTGAATGACTTACATACAACATTGATTCTGATGTGATTAGACTTTTAATATCAAATTAAAAATGATGTCTATCATTTAATTTTGACGTGATAAGCATGAGCAGAGAGGCTCATTAATGTTCACAATTATGGTTGGTAACCTATCTGTTACAATTCTGCATGGCTGCCAATTTGAAATTCCGCATGATAAGTATGGGATTAAATGAGATATTGGCAATCCAAAGTATACATTGATTCAGCTAACGAGATGACTATGACATTTAGTTGAATTGGAATGTGATAGATTTGATAGAATTGGAATAGATTTTCATCTTTCTCACCTACTATAAAAGCTAAAGATTTGAGAATATTTTCAAATCTGTTGATGAGTCCTGTTCCGCAAATGTTAAGTGTAGCGCTCCCCTTAAAAAATCATTAATATTTTCATTCCCAACACAGTGCACTTACGATCCAGTAGAATATTTCCATAGTTTGCGCATCACAAAAGGGCTGTAAATGCATAGATTTTTCTCTTTGAGAATTGCTGGAACATATGATAAATTTGAAAAGGTCAAATAAATGTTCAAGCAAATGATTCCAGGAAATAATCTGTTTCTTCATTATTGATGTAGATGGATGAGGAATTGCAGGAAAATTCCTTCAATTTACAATGCTTAATATTTCCAGAGATCCTGTGCAATAAACTACAAATCATTCCTCACCATCCTCAGAGATCATCAAGCCAAGCTCCAAAATATTTGTTCATTCTCAGAACTCAATTGTTCCATCAAAATAATAGCTTTGAGCACCCATGTCACATCTACAGTAGCACAGAAATGATTATATTCAGTTGAACATTTGATGATTTCTTATGCCAATATTCATCTTAACCAGATCTAATTCCTCTTTGAAAAAATTATATAGTCCTGCATTGACTGCTTATTAATGGAGTTCATGTAGCAGCTGTTGTCTGGAGGGATTGGGTAACTAAGAAGCTTTTTTTGATCAATGGCACTGTGCTACAGTAAGCGATTAAAGATGGGGAGGAAACAAGGAATGTGGAGCTTGTCGGGAATATATACTGAGGGAGTTAACATTGTTCTCTGCAGCAGAGAGTCCAAACTGTAATGTTCCTTCCCAGATACCAGGTTCAAGGATATTTGCTGAGGGTTGGAGAGGAACTGGCTGGGGAAAAGGGAGGATTTATTTGTCATGATCCATGCAGGTACCAACACGTAAGTCAGACAAAGAAGGCAGTTTTGCATAGTCAATACGAGGAGCTAGGTGCCAAATTAAGAAGCAGAACTTCAAAGATCATAATCTGTGCATCATTACCTCTGCCATGTGTACATTGGCTTACTGCAAATTTGATTAAGAGATGAATGTGTGTGAGAAATGGGTTTTTGTTTCGTGAGACTCTGGCAGCAATATTGGGAAAACAGGGATCAGCAGCAGTGAGATAATCTCAAAATGACTCACACTGATGCCAGTGTTTTGAGTGCACGTGGCATTTGAAAAAAAAGATGAACTGAAAGCACAATTAAAAGTAAATATGTGATCGAGTAGCTCTACAGAAACATCATTGCAGGAAGACATGGATAGTCGTGAATGACAAGAAATTAGAAAAAAAGTGGTGGGGCAGACATCTTAGTTAATGATGGCATTCGCACAGGAGAGAGAAACAACTTAATTTTATGAAGCCAAGATGAAGCAATTTGGGAAGAAATGAAATGCAAGAAATGAGAAAGGTGAGCAATGGTGTATAGGCCTGCATAATTGTAACCAAATGGTGGAATGGAGGATAAAGGAATAAAATCGAGACCTTGCCAGGAAAGCACAGCAATAATTGTCAAAACGTTTAATCTCTATATAGACTGGAAAAGTCAGATGAACAAAGATAAGCTAAAGAAAGAGTTCAAAGAATAATTCTGGGATGTTTTGTTAAACAGCATGTCCTGGTGCTGACCAGATTGCAGGATACATTGGACTTGAGATTGTATAATTGTGTAATGATATCATAGCAAAGCTGCTTCATGAAAAGCAGCAACAATAATTAGATTAGGTTACCTACAGTGTGGAAACAGGGCCTTTGGCTTAACCAGTCCACTCTGCCCCTTGAAGCATCCACCCAGACCCATCCCCCTATAACCCACACACCCCTGAACACTATGGGCAATTTAGCATGGCCAATCCACCTAGCCTGCACATCTTCGGACTGTGGGAGGAAACCAGAGCACCTGGAGGACACAATGAGAACATGAAAACTCCACACAGACAGTCGCCCGAGGCTGGGATTGAACCCAAGTCCCTGGCGCTGTGAGACTGCAGTGCAAACCACTGAGCCACTGTGCCGCCCTGATTTGATGGAATTTTGCATTTGATTTGAGGGACAGAGGAACTGGTTCGCAATTTTTTTTTAACAGTTAAATAGAAGGAACTCCCAGGGCATGACAGCAGTGCTGGTGAAAGTGAATTGGAAAATTAGGTTATTGGATAGGCAATAGAGATGTATTGGCAAACATCTAAGGAGATATTTCAGAATGCACAGAATCAACACAGTTTAATAAATAAGGATAATTCCAAAGGACACACCCAGCATACCTGGTTCATATGCAAGTACAGCAAGCAGTTTACAAACCTGGCAGGATGTGATCATTTATTGCAAGGGGAACTCAATACAAAAATAGAGAGGTTATGCTTCAACAATGCAGAGCACTGGCGAGACCATAACTGGAATACCGTGCACAGTACAAGCTGCCTTAATTAAGCAAGGATGTAAGTATAGCAGAGGCAGTTTAGAAAAGGGTTACTAGGCTTTAATTCGAATTGAGGAGTTATCTTACAAGAAATGTTTGGGGAAACTGGACTTGTGTCTGCTGGGGCTTGGAAAAGAAAGAAGTGACTTGATTGAAACATGTATAAACCTGAGGTATTTTGACAGGTTGGATATGAAGAGATGTTTCCTCTGATGAGAGAATCTAGAACGAGTGGTCACTGGTTAAAAGTCAGGGGTTGTCCATTTAACTCTAAGAAAAGGCAAAATTCTTTCTCTCAGATGGTTGTGCATCTTTGGAAGTCTCTTTTGAAAAGGTGGTGGAAGCACAGTCTCTGGATATGTTTAATGGAGAGATATATATACTTGTTAAGCAAGGGGTGAAAATTTAGAATGCACAGAATCATTGCAGTTCAATAAATACGGAAAATTCCAAAGGACAGACCCAACATCGAAAGTGGAATAACAGAGTGTGAGGCTGGAAGGACACAGCAGGCGAAGAAGCATCTCAGGAGCACAAAAGCTGACGTTTCGGGCCTAGACCCTTCATCAGAGAGGGGGATGGGGAGAGGGAACTGGAATGAATAGGGAGAGAGGGGAGGCGGACCGAAGATCGAGAGAAAAGAAGATAGGTGGAGAGAGTATAGGTGAGGAGGTAGGGAGGGCATAGGTCAGTCCAGGGAAGACGGACAGGTCGAGGGACTGGGATGAGGTTAGTAGGTAGGAAATTGAGGTGTGGCTGGGGGTGGGAGGAACGGATGGGTGAGAGGAATAACAGGTTAGGGAGGCAGAGACAGGCTGGGCTGGTTTTGGGATGCAGTGGGGGGAGGGGACGAACTGGGCTGGTTTAGGGATGCAGTAGGGGAAGGGGAGATTTTGAAGCTGGTGATGTTCACATTGATACCATTGGGCTGCAGGGTTCCCAAGCGGAATATGAGTTGCTGTTCCTGCAACCTTCGGGTGGCATCATTGTGGCACTGCAGGAGGCCCATGATGGACATGTCATCTAAAGAAAGAGAAGGGGAATTGAAATGGTTCGCCACTGGGAGGTGCAGTTGTTTATTGCGAACTGAGTGGAGGTGTTCTGCAAAGCGGTCTCCAAGCCTCCGCTTGGTTTCCCCAATGTAGAGGAAGCCACACTGGGTACAATGGATACAGTATACCACATTGGCAGATGTGCAGGTGAACCTCTGCTTAATATGGAAAGTCATCTTGGGGCCTGGGATAGGGGTGAGGGAGGAGGTGTGGGGGCAAGTGTAGCATTTCCTGCGGTTGCAAGGGAAGGTGCCGGGTGTGTTGGGGTTGGAGGGCAGTGTGGAGCGAACAAGGGAGTCACGGAGAGAGTGGTCTCTCCGGAAAGCAGACAAGGGTGGGGATGGAAAAATGTCTTGGGTGGTGGGGTCAGCTTGTAGATGGCGGAAGTGTTGGAGGATGATGCATTGTATCCGGAGGTTGGTGGGGTGGTGTGTGAGGACGAGGGGGATCCTCTTTGGGCGGTTGTGGAGGGGAGGGGTTGTGAGGGATGTGTTGCGGGAAATACGGGAGACGCGGTCAAGGGCGTTCTCGACCACTGTGGGGGGAAAATTGCGGTCCTTGAAGAACTTGGACAGCTGGGATGTGCGGGAGTGGAATGCCTCATCCTGGGAGCAGATGCGGCGGAAGCGGAGGAATTGGGAATAGGGGATGGAATTTTTGTAGGAGGGTGGATGGGAGGAGGTGTATTCTAGGTAGCAGTGGGAGTTGGTGGGCTTGAAATGGACCTTGAAATCGTCCTCACCCTCAACAACTTCTCTTTCGATTCCTCCCACTTCCTACAGACAAAGGGGGTGGCCATGGGCACCCGCATGGGCCCCAGCTTTGCCTGCCTCTTTGTAGGTTACGTGGAACAGTCCCTCTTCCGCACCTACACAGGCCCCAAATCCCACCTCTTCCACCGTTACATTGATGACTGTATCGGCGCCGCCTCTTGCTTGCCAGAGGAGCTCGAACAGTTCATCCACTTCACCAACACCTTCCACCCCAACCTCAAGTTCACCTGGGCCATCTCCAACACATCACTCACCTTCCTGGACCTTTCAGTCTCCATCTCAGGCAACCAGCTTGTAACTGATGTCCATTTCAAGCCCACCGACTCCCACAGCTACCTAGAATACACCTCCTCCCACCCGCCCTCCTGCAAAAATTCCATCCCCTATTCCCAATTCCTCCGCCTCTGCCGCATCTGCTCCCAGGATGAGGCATTCCACTCTCACACATCCCAGATGTCCAAGTTTTTCAAGGACCGCAACTTTCCCCTGACAGTGGTCGAGAACGCCCTTGACCGTGTCTCCCGCAAGACATCCCTCGCACCCCCTCCCCGCCACAACCACCCAAAGAGGATCCCCCTCGTTCTCACACACCACCCCACCAACCACCGGATACAACGCATTATCCTCCGACACTTCCGCCACCTACATTCCGACCCCACCACCCAAGACATTTTTTCATCCCCACCCTTGTCTGCTTTCTGGAGAGACCACTCTCTCCGTGACTCCCTTGTTCGCTCCACACTGCCCTCCAACCCCACCACACCCGGCACCTTCCCCTGCAACCGCAGGAAGTGCTACACTTGCCCCCACACCTCCTCCCTCACCCCCATTCCAGGCCCCAAGAGGACTTTCCATATTAAGCAGAAGTTCACCTGCACATCTGCCAATGTGGTATACTGTATCCATTGTACCCAGTGTGGCTTCCTCTACATTGGGGAAACCAAGCGGAGGCTTGGAGACCGCTTTGCAGAACACCTCCACTCGGTTCGCAATAAACAACTGCACCTCCCAGTGGCGAACCATTTCCACTCCCCCTCCCATTCTTTAGATGACATATCCATCATGGGCCTCCTGCAGTGCCACAATAATGCCACTCGAAGGTTGCAGGAACAGCAACTCATATTCCGCTTGGGAACCCTGCACCCCAATGGTATCAATGTGAACTTCACCAGCTTCAAAATCTCCCCTTCCCCCACCGCATCCCAAAACCAGCCCAGTTCACCCCCTCCCCCCACTGCATCACACAACCAGCCCAGCTCTTCCCCCCTACCCACTGCATCCCAAAACCAGCCCAGCCTGTCTCTGCCTCCCTAACCTGTTCTTCCTCTCACTCATCCCTTCCTCCCACCCCAAGCCGCACCTCCATTTCCTACCTACTAACCTCATCCCACCTCCTTGACGTGTCCGTCTTCCCTGGACTGACTAATGCCCTCCCTACCTTCCCACTTATACTCTCCTCTCCACCTATCTTCTTTTCTCTCCATCTTTGGTCCGCCTCCCCCTCTCTCCCTATTTATTCCAGAACCCTCTCCCCATCCCCATCTCTGATGAAGGGCCTAGGCCGGAAACGTCAGCTTTTGTGCTCCTGAGATGCTGCTTGGCCTGCTGTGTTCATCCAGCCTCACACGTTATTATCTTGGATTCTCCAGTATCTGCAGTTCCCATTATCTCTCATCGAAAGTGGAATGTGGCTTTAAGGCAACAGTCAGATCAGCGCTGATCTTATTGAATGGCAGAACAGGCTTGAGTAACTGAATGATTTACTCCCGCTCGTAATTCATATTTACCTGTTAATTTGTACGAAACCCATACAAGTGTGCGGGTCATCAAAAATGTTCATGGAGTGTAAAATTGGTGAGTGCAATGGGTTTTGACAACAGAAATTTATTTTCTCTCAAAATTTTAACTGAGGCATAGTCAGATTAACAGGAGGAATGAAAAGTTTTCTAAAAACAAAGACAATGCAATGTAGACTTCTAGTATACTATCAGTTCTAACACAAACTGTCAATGTTGTTAGCGAGTTCTGAGAAGTTGTATCATCAATTTTTAGAAAGATATAGATAAGAAGTTTAGGGCAGGATATGTGAATGACAAAATGGTGAGATATGGCTAAACAACAGCTTTTCCACTATTGGAGGAAAGCTCGTTGATATAAGGCAGTCTGAGGAAGTGATGGCCTAGTGGTAATATCATTCAGTTGCTAATCCAGAGACGCTAAGTAGTGTTCTGGATACTGGGGTTCAAATGCAGCCACAGCAGGTGGTAGAATATGAATTCAATTTTTAAAAATCTGTAATTAGTAGCCTAATGGTGTCGGAGAGAAACTCGTCACATTCACTGATGCCTTTTAAGGAAGGAAACTGAACAACATTACCTCATAAATACATGAAAGGACTGCGGGTGCTGTAAATCAGGAACAAAAACAAAGTTGCTGGAAAAGCTCAACAGGTCTGGCAGCATCTGTGAAGGAAATAACAGAGTTAACGTTTCGGTGTCCAGTGACCCTTCCTCAGATCTTCTTAGTCACTAGACACCGAAACGTTAACTCTGTTATTTCCTTCACAGATGCTGCCAGACCTGCCGAGCTTTTCCAGCAACTTTGTTTTTGTGCCATCGTTACCTAGTTTGGCCTACTTATGGCTGCAGATTCACAGCAATGTGGTTGCCTCATATCTCTTTCACCAGACAATTAGGGATGGGCAATAAATGCTGGCCTAGCCAGCAATGTCCACGTCCCATGAACGAATAATTAAAAAATGCTAAGTTTGACATTAGTGAATTAGCTATAGCCTGAAGTTTTGCTGAACATAAGCTAATGGTGGATTACCTGAGATTTTCATCAGAATGTTCAACCAGATCAGAATCACATTTTCAGATCTGAGGATGTTCTCTGTAATTTTTCAGTCAATTTATGAAAATAGGTAAATTACAATCGTAACATGTCCAAATATATTTAGAACAAAAAGTTGGTCAAGTTGCTATTTTTTATGTTGTCACCTTTACGTGATCTCCTTCAGAGGTCAGCTGCAAATGAGGGAAGTGGCCAAATGTTATGTATTACCACAAGCCATAGGATCTCTGCAATGTTACAGTCACGGCACAGTCGGTGTTTGGAGAATACTCTATGCAGTTTTTATTTGGTTAGCTGTAAAGAAGCCCACAAGAGATCTCCAAATAAACTGAATCCACGGATCTCATTAGTGTTACGTTTAGACAACTTAAGAATGATATTACATAGTGCACAGCTGGGACTTCTTCCCTTTAAAGTAAACAAAAAGCATAAAGAACTAAACAGTCATAACAGCTTGAAGACCAGAGAGACCATCAGCAAACACAATATAAGAGCAATCCACAAGTTCCCACAGTGCAGAAAACAAGAGAAAAGGATTTATTCACAAACTGCCAGTTATTTGAGTCACCAGATTTCTCACTGGCAGCCGAATGATTCAGATCCACCCTATATAAAAATTATTTCAAATCTAAATGACCATTGGAAGTCAGCCATACCCTAAACTAAGAAAAACAGTGTATAAACTCCAGTAACAACAAAAAATAGTGAGCTGCATTCAGGAAAAGTACAGAGCCTTCCCTAAATTGAATTTCACATCAGAATTAGGAAGGAACACTAATTATGGTACAGAAAACATGGAAGGTGTGCACAATGATATGTATAAAGTGACAAGACAAAGTAATAGTGGAAGGATAGAAATATTCTCCACCATGAACTGGAAAGCCATGGGCCTCCTATCTGGGTTCAATGTTATTAATCAAAAGACCCAATTATGTTTTATATACCAAGTAGTTGGAGAACCCAGCCACAAAAATACTGATTGCAGTTGATTATGCAGGGTTACACTGTGTCAATATCTTGGGTTCATCTAAAGTATTCCAAAATGACCACTTGGAAAAACTGAAAGGCCATGGCATTGATTCATTGCTAGCAGATGATAGTAAATACATACCCCTGTAGCCAAACAAAAACATCTGAAGGGATTAGGTGCAGCAAACATTTGGGGGGATGGGGTGAGGGTTCTGGAATAAGTAGGGAGAGAGGGGGAGGCGGACTGAAGATGGAGAGAAAAGAGGATAGATGGAGAGCGTATAGGTGGGGAGGTAGGGAGGGGATAGGTCAGTCCAGGGAAGACGGACAGGTCAAGGAGGTGGGATGAGATTAGTAGGTAGATGGGGATGCGGCTTGGGGTGGGAGGAAGGGATGGGTGAGAGGAAGAACAGGTTAGGGAGGCAGAGACAGGTTGGACTGGTTTTCGCCTCACAGAAGTGAGCTCAATATTCCAGGGCTTTATCTACAAAGGAAAAGGAATGCTTGTGTCTGAAGCTGTTCACCAAGACATATTGTTGCAAGTGTGCCAAGGACATATAGGAAGAGAACAGTCAAGGTAGCTGGCACATCCATATGGACCATACGGATAGGACTTAATAGGGGTTAACGGTTCTTCAAGGACCGCAACTTTCCCCCCACAGTGATCGAGAACGCCCTTGACCGCGTCTCCCGTATTTCCCGCAACACATCCCTCACACCCCACCCCCGCGACAACCGCCCCAAGAGGATCCCCCTCATTCTCACACACCATCCCACCAACCTCCGGATACAACGCATCATCCTCCGATACTTCCGCCATCTACAATCCGACCCCACCACCCAAGACATTTTTCCATCCCCACCCCTGTCTGCTTTCCGGAGAGACCACTCTCTCCGTGACTCCCTTGTTCGCTCCACACTGCCCTCCAACCCCAACACACCCGGCACCTTCCCCTGCATCCGCAGGAAATGCTACACTTGCCCCCACACCTCCTCCCTCACCCCTATCCCAGGCCCCAAGATGACATTCCACATTAAGCAGAGGTTCACCTGCACATCTGCCAATGTGGTATACTGCATCCACTGTACCTGGTGTGGCTTCCTCTACATTGGGGAAACTAGGCGGAGGCTTGGGGACCGCTTTGCAGAATACCTCCGCTCAGTTCGCAACAAACAACTGCACCTCCCAGTCGCAAACCATTTCCACTCCCCCTCCCATTCTTTAGATGACATGTCCATCATGGGCCTCCTGCAGTGCCACAATGATGCCACCCGAAGGTTGCAGGAACAGCAACTCATATTCCGCCTGGGAACCCTGCAGCCCAATGGTATCAATGTGGACTTCACCAGTTTCAAAATCTCCCCTTCCCCCACCACATCCCTAAACCAGCCCAGTTCGTCCCCTCCCCCCACTGCACCACACAACCAGCCCAGCCCAGCTCTTCCCCCCCACCCACTGTATCCCAAAACCAGTCCAACCTGTCTCTGCCTCCCTAACTGGTTCTTCCTCTCACCTATCCCTTCCTCCCACCCCAAGCCGCACCCCCATCTACCTACTAACCTCATTCCACCTCCTTGACCTGTCCGTCTTCCCTGGACTGACCTATCCCCTCCCTACCTCCCCACCTATACTCTCTCCACCTATCTTCTTTTCTCTCCATCTTTGGTCCGCCTCCCCCTCTCTCCCTATTTATTCCAGTTCCCTCTCCCCATCCCCCTCTCTGATGAAGGGTCTAGACCCGAAACGTCAGCTTTTGTGCTCCTGAGATGCTGCTTGGCCTGCTGTGTTCATCCAGCCTCACATTGTATCATCTTGGATTCTCCAGCATCTGCAGTTCCCATTATCTCTGATACCACCTTAGTCATGAATTTTTTTTTCAAATTTACAACTGTCAGTCAGGTGAAGACTGCTTCAAATATGTCTGTGGTAAACAAATTGAGGGGCACATTTGATTTGATTTGATTTGATTTATTTACTCTATTTGGTGTACCTGAAGAAATAGTTTCTGACAGAGGGTTGCTGTACATGTGCAGAGTTTTTAGTGACAGATATGGCAAATGGGGTTCGAACCATATGCCGACATCATATTACCCCAGATCAAATGGTCTCATCTTGTGAATAGTTCACAGCACTAAATCAATCATCCTGAGGTAACTGACACTTAACAAAATTTTTGTATTACAATGTGACACATTGGAGCTATATCTCTGGACGTAGGATTACCATCACCTTCAGAGATCAGACTTGGAAAGCAAGGGAATGACATTGCCAAGCCACTTCCTATCCAAATTATTTGGGATACAGGGTATATTTCTCAACAACAATGAATGATAAAGATGGTGCTTGCAAGAGTGGCTCAGCTTCAACTTCACGTAGGATAAAATTCTAGAGCTACTCACTCCAAAATTCAGGAAGAAGGAGTAAGGCTCCGAAAGCTTCTGTCTTCAAATAAACCTTCTGGACTATAACCTTGTGTTGTGTGATCTATAAATATTCCTTTTGAAATTCTAGATAAATGTACACTTGCCCAGCTAACTCGCCTGACACACTTTTGTAATCACTCTTCATCAACTGGCTTTTGTTACAGCCTGTCCTTATCTGCTTCTAACTGTTTGATGTTAAACCTCCTCAATTTCTCTGCCACCTGCAGCAGGAAGAGCTGTAGAGAAACATTGGAATACAGATAGCTCGTGTTGTTATTTTCAACAAGGAAGTAGTTACCTAGAGTTAGTAAATGTGTCACTTCATGAAATGAACTTCGAATTCAGACAACAAAAGCCACTTCAACCTGTGAATTTTAGATGCCATTGCTCACTCAAAGTCAGAAAAAAAGTTGCCCATTAATCACTGGTCTCTGTATGTAATAGACTGATAGCAGTAAGGAAATGATCATTTATACATGTGTAAATGTAATATTTGAACATCACATTGGGGTTGGCAGGGAAAGAGGAGCCTTCCTTTTCAAATTAAGTAGCAAGGCCTGGAGAAGTAGTGAGCAGGATTTTCTGTGTGAGCTTCTGATCCATACCTCCAGGCAAACTGAGTTAGAAATAGCCATGCAATGTCATTCTCTTTAGAATATTCAGTGAATAGCCAGAGGGCAGAGATGAAACTTGAAACTAAAGTGCCAAAAGAGTGCCAAATAGAAGGCCTCTAAACTTGCATTTAGATAGCACCTTTCACAAACTGCCCCAAAGCATTTTCTGGTCAATTAAGTACTTTTGAAGAGAAGTTACTTTTGCAATTTGTACCCAGCAAGACTTTAAAATAGTTGATGGTCAGATGGTGATGCTGGTTGAGAGGGTCAGCACACCCTCCTCATTTATAAAATAGAACTGTGAACTTTTTTTTACATTTACCTAAGAGGATAGATGAGGTCTGGTTTTAATAGCTCAACTGAAACTGGGCACCTCTGACAGTGCAGCACTGCACTGGAATGCCTATTTGGATTAAGCGCTCAAGTCTTTGGAGTGGGATTAGAACCCGCAATGTTTAACAGAATATTAATATGAACAAATATATTGTGATAAGAATAATTTCAATAGTTACTCAGCCCAGAACAGGCCGTGGAGCCTGACAAGGACAGCATTTTCTCAGCTGATTCTTCTTTTATCTAACCTGTACCTAGTGCTTAGTGAGTCATGCAAACAGTGATATCTGTTATCACTGTGTGGACAGGGTTTCCATACTGGTCACTCGAGAAGGAGTAAACCTGTCTGTACCACATCTGACAACCTTCCATCTCCACACGATGCAGCAAGAAATTCAAAAGGCAATTGGTATGTTATCCTTTATTGCAAGGGGATTTGATTACTGGAGCAAAGAAGTCTTGTTTCACTTGCATAGCACAATAGTAAAGCTGCACACAGATTACTGTGTGCAGTTCTGGTCTCTTTGTTTAAGGAAGGACACACTCATCAAGGAGGGAGTGCAGCAAAATTTCACTCAACTGATTCCTGGGATAATGAGATGGCCCCATAAAGAGAGATTAAGGTGACTGGACATGTATATTCTGGAACTTTGAAGATGGCAGGTGATCATAAGTAGATAAACAAGGCAGATTCTGATAGGAGGCTATTTCTGTTGGTGTGACCTAAAAACAGGGGCCACAGTGTCAAAATAAAAGGCAAGCCATTTAGGACTGAGATGGGGAGGAATTTCTGCACTCAGAAGGTGATAAAACCTTTACAATTTTCTTCCTCAGAGAGTGTTGACAGCACAATAATTAAGGAAGTTCATGGCAGAGATTGATAGATTTCTACTTAAGAATGATATTAAGGGATATGTCCAGGGAATAACACAGAATTGTGGTATTGGGGAGATGATCAGCATTGATTCAGAAGTGTGGAACGGGCTCAAGTGTCTCCTCCCACTCTTAGTTTCCTACATTACTACTTCTCATAAAGGCAGCTCCAAGTCTCTAGTATTGAAATACATAGTTTGCATTGAGAAATCCACAGTTTTCCAAGAATGCCTTCAAAATGGTGAAACACTGATTTGTTATCCCCTAAATAAATTCAGAGTTTGCTACTTCAATAAGTTAGATGCTTCTCCCTTTTTTGAGAATACTCAGGTGATTTTCACAAATGGGAAACAGTATCATGTGTAGGAGTTGATATGCTCTGCTGTATATTGATCATTTTTACTCATTTCATGGAAGTGACAGTACTGACAAGCCAAGCATTTATTTACCAAAACCAAATGGCCTGTTAGTCCATTCAGAAGGTGCTTAAGAGTCAATCACTTTCATCCTATAAATTGTGAGTCCATTCATAGCCAAAATAATGGGGGGACTATGTCATTGTATTTGCCCACCAAATTCACAAAATCTACACATATTTATATATATGTCTATCTCCTGCAAAAATTAAGTTTCTAACAAATAAAATCCGCTTGGAATCTAAAATGCATTTGTTATTCTTAACAGCTTCTTCAGTCTTTTTTGAAGGCAAGCTGAACATGCACTTTGGTGAAAGGAGACTTGCTAGTCCATTTCATTTTTGCAGGGATCTGAATAAACAGAATATCAGTTATGATCAGATTTATTCACGGAAACAATACAACTTTGTTTCATAGAGTAATTCATATTTCGAGAACACACCATATTTCCACAAATTGCTTGAACATGGTCATTTCTAACTATTTCCTTAGAGTCATTGAGTCATACAGCAAGGAGATAGAGCCTTTAGTCCAACTCGTCCATGCCAACCAGTTTCCAAAACTAAGCTAGTCCCACTTGCCTGCATTTGGCTCATATTCCTCTAGACCTTTCCTATTCATGTGCCTGTCCAAATGCCTTTTAAATTTTGTACCTGCATCTACCACTTCCTTTAGCAGTTCATTCCACATAGGAACCACTCGTTGCGTGAAAAGAGTTGCCCCTCAGGTCTCTTTGAAATCATTTACCTCTCACCTTAAAAATATGCCCTCTAGTTTTGAACTCTCCTAACCTAGGAAAAAGACTCTTGCTATTCACTTTATCTATGCCCTTCATGATTTTATAAACCTCAATATGGCACCCCTCAACCTCCTACGCTCCAGTGAAAAAGGCCCCAGCCTATCCAGTCTATTTTTATAACTCAAACCGTCTAATCCTGGCAACATTCTTGTCAATCTTTTCTGAACCCTCTCCAATTTAATAATGTCATTTCTATAGCAGGGCAACCAGAACTGTACACAGTACTCCAAAAGTGGCCTCACCAACATCCTATACAACCTCAAAAAGACGTCCCAATTCCTGATTTGTGACCTTTTCTTCCCCAGTTCAACACCAGCACCTCTACATCATGGAATATTTATTGTCTTTGAGGAGCAACTGTGATAGCTTCAACAAGGTGTATTAATTAAGGACAAGGAGAAGGAAGCTGAATGGCATGTTTCACCTTTCTCCAGTAACAACTGGTCCTTGCTGTTTACGCAGTATGTGACATTGCCCAAAATAGATTTAAGTGTACATGGTTGAAATCCTACAAATTATACCAGTTTTTGATTCTACATCGAGCAAATTGAAGACTCAGAAACAGCGTGATCTCAGTTTAGCCTGAAGTATGGCAAGTGGCATAAGATACAATTAAGTTAGTATAAACTCAAGAAATAATGCAAACTGTATCACTACCCAGGTGAAATGCCTGTGTGGTAAAGTTGTTGAGAATTTCAGGTGGTGTTACCTGGTTGATACTCCAGGTAATCATTATTTGTAGGAATTTTGGCAAGCCATAATTGTCTAACTCTGAAGCAAGCAGCATGTTCACTGAAACACAGAATTACTTATGCTTATTAAACATATACTGGACTACAATGTACTCTGGAAAAATTAATCAGTTATAAAGAGGCCATCATATTAACTTGCTGAATTTCATAGAATTCAATGATAGCAACCATATTTGTGTTACTAAACCTGAAGTTCAGAGGTCAAAGATTTGTTAAAATTAAAGTAAAATGAACAAACTAGAGTGAAGGCAGGATTGATGTGGGGTAAGAATATGCATTGGCAGCAGAACAAAACTTTAAACATGCAGTGAATTGCCAACATAGTCTGACTTTGAAAAATAAGCCTGACTAGCCAAGAATATTAATCTCAAAGCTACAGACTAAAGAGAATTTAAGAAGTGTACTTTTGTAAAGCAAGTACATAGTTTGGCCTTGATCCTACCCAGTGATGTTTATTGGGCATTTGTTTCCCTACTTTTCTGCTGGCGGTGTAGCAGGGATACTTTGTAATGAACTTAATGGAACAGCCTTTACTGCCATGTGCAGTCAATGAGTGCAATGAAAAGTTTGCAATTTTGCCTCTTGGCACCATCTTAGGTATAGAGTACCTAGTTATGGAAAGTTTAAGTGCTGCTACAGAGTAAATAAGAAAAGTAAGCATGAGAGTGGAGTTCAAAAAGGCCAGATGATAATAAAAGTGACTATAAACTATTTAAGTTTTAAAAGTTCTAGTCCTTTCCAAAACGATTTGGTGCCTCCTGAATTTCAGAACATGAGGCAACACTAACTCTACATGCTGGCCTCCATCTAGGACTCGCTCTGCTCCTTCTCCGGGACCCAGCCCACATTTGCTCTGTTCCCCACTCCAGGACCCGGCCCACATTTGCTCTGTTCCCCACTCCGGGACCCAGCCCACATTTGCTCTGTTCCCCACTCCAGGACCCGGCCCACATTTGCTCTGTTCCCCACTCCGGGACCCAGCCCACAATTGCTCTGTTTCCCACTCCAAGACTTGGCCCACATTTGTTCTGCTCCTCACTCTGTGACCCCGCCTACATTTGCTCTGCTCCCTACTCTGGGATCCGGCCCACATTTGTTCTGTTCCCCGCTCCAGGACCCGGCCCATATTTGCTGTGTTCCCAGGTCCAGGACTCAGCCCACGCTCACTTTGAAAAGGATAATAGGAGTTCCATTATTCCATGGGTCTCAAACATCAATTCAGTTCTTTTAGTAAGGCCCCAATATGGGAAAAATATGCTGTCTCCAAATTAGACTTAAAAAAGATCTGTGAACCAAGTTTCTTTAATATAAAAAATTACTTGTTTATTATGAAGAAAGCCTTTTTAATGATAATGCAAAACCACTACACCCTACGTGATATAAAAGTACAAATGTTTTTGAAACAATAGGAGCACAAATCGGCCATTTGGCCTTTGAGTCTGCTCCACCATTCACTATGATCACGGCTGATCATCCACATCAGTACTCTGTTCCCATTTTCTCCTTATAACCTTTGATCCCTTTAGCCTTAATCACTATATGCAACATTTTGGCCCCATCTGCTTTCTGTGGCAGAGAATTCCCTAGGCTCACCAGTTCCTGGGTGAATACATTGCTCCTCATCTCAGTCCCAAATTGCCTACCCTTAGACAGTGACCCTTGGATCTAGATTCCCCAGTCATTTGGGATATCTTTTCTGTGTTTACACAATCGATTCCTGTGAGATATAAGCTTCTATGTGACTCTCTTCATTCATCTAAACTCTATTGTATATACTTCTAAGTAATTCAGTCTTTTTTCAGACATCAGTCCTGCTGTGCCAAGAATCAATCGTGGTGACATTCCATCCATAGCCAGATTATACTTCCACAGATAAGAAGGGATAAATAACCAGAATATCTTTAAATAATCCAAAACACACAAACTAGCAGACAGATGCATACACACAAGAATGGATTTCTCCCTGTGCTGATTGACTTTGGGAACAATAAGCACTGTTAGCTAATAACTCTTTGGAAAAAAAATGTGTAGAGAGTTTAGATGGTTGTTGGACTGATGTTATAGCACACAGAGATGATATCACAAAATTCAAGAAAATTCAAGAAATGGATCTTTGCCACTTCAGTTTTGTCTGAAAACTTGTCATTAAGGATCCTTCCAGATGCTCTTCAGGAGGACAATCAGTGTTTAGACTGGGCCAGCATCCAGTTGGATCTGCAATAAGAGATATTTTAGAAGCAGGAGAGTTGGTCTGGTAAGCTTTTATTCCTTCTCCACTCTGACCACTAAATGAAAAATCCAAACAGTCTGCAAAGCATCTGCAGTTATAAACTCAGGTAGGGATTCGGGAATGGACTTGTTCGCAGATATTATTACAAGCTCCTGCAGCAGGTGAGATTCAAACTCAGGATTCCTGGCCAAGAAAGAGTGACAGTAGTATTGTGTCACAAGAGCCCTAAGACAGGAGTTCCATAGTAAACAAGCAGTTAGCACAAGTCTGACTTTCAAATATTAAAATTAGTGCTCCATTGTCATTTCATCAGTTTTCATAGTGGAAGACACCAGCATCATGCCAGAACTTAATAAGAGGCAGGGGGCAGAAGTGGGTGCAGTGACCATCACTAAGGACAAAGTGCTGGGGCGATTGAAAAGTCCGAAGGGGGATAAATCACCCAGACTAGATGGACTGTGCCCCAGGGTTCTGAAGGAGATAGCTGAGACAATTGCAGAGGTATTAGTGAAGATCTTTCAGGAATCGCTCAAGTTAGGTAGGGTCCAGAAGACTGGCAATGGCTAATGTACACCACTGTGTAAGAAGGGTGGGAGGCAGAAGAGAGAAAGCTATAGATTAGTTAGTCTGACACCGGTTATTGGTACGATTTTAAGGATAATCAATTACTAAGGATGAGATTGCGGAGTAATTATGAGTGTTGAGTCATCATGGCTTCGTCAAGGGGAAGTCATGTCTGACAAATCTGTTAGAATTCTTTGACAAGGCAACAAGCAAGTTAGTCAAAGCAGAGCCAGTAGTTGTGATATCTTTGGATTTCAAAAAGGTGTCCCCACGGCAGGATACTAAATAAGAGTTAGGGACAGGGTAAATGCCATGGATAGAGGATTGGCTGACTGACAGAAGACAGAGAGTAGGGATAAAAGAGTCCTTTTCAAGATGGCAGCTGATAAGTATTGGAGTTCCATAGGGGTCTGCACTAGGATCACAACTATTCACATTATGCATTAATGATTTGGATGAAGGGCATTGTTGCTAAATTTGTAGATGACACAAAGTAGGCAGAGGGACAGGTAGTGTTGAGGAAGTGGAGAGGCCATAGAAGGACCTGGACCGATTGGGAGAGTGGGCAAAGAAGGGGCAGGTAGAATGTAATGTGGGAAAGTGCGAGGCTATACACTTTGGTGCAAGGAATGGAGGCAAGGACTATTTTTTAAATTGGTAAAGGCTTCGGAAACCTGAAGCACAAGGCACTGAGGAGTCCTAGTTCAGGATTCCTTTAAGGTAAATGCAATGTTACCATTAATTCTGTGAGGCTAGATTACAGAAGCAGAGGATATATTAGACTCTGGGCTGATTGCATTCAGAAGTATTGTGAGCAATTTTAGGTCCAACATCTAAAGAAGAATGTGCTGGCATTAGAAGGGCGTCCAGAAGAGATTTATAAGAATGATCCTGGGGATGAAGGGCTTGTCATATGAGGAGCAGGCTGTACCTGATGGCATTTAGAAGGGTAAGGAAAGGGTTTCATTGAAAGTTACAGAATACAAATTTTAATGATATGAGGCAAGAACCTTCAAAAGCTGGAAGAGACTATTTGCAGTAAAGGGATGACTGACAAGCAGGAGGGTTTCAAAAGTGTGATAACAACTGTTCAGAGGCATTACCTTCCTGCTAAGAGTGAAAGGTAAAGCTGGGAAGACTAGTAAACAATGGATGAATAAAGATATTGATGTTCTAATCGAAAATAAGAGAGAATCATATATTGAATATAGACAACTGGGAACAAAGAAATCACTTAAAGAGTATAAAGAGTGTAGGGGCATTCTTAAGAGGGGAACCAGGAGGGCATAAAGGGGATATGAGATAGCCTTGGCAGGTAGGGTTGAGGATAATTCACAGAGATTCTACAAGTACATGAAGAGCAAAAAAGCAACTAAAGAGACAATAGGGCCCTCCTAAGTTGAACAAGGTCATCTATGTGTTGAACCTCAGGAGGTGGAAGTGATACTAAATCAAAATTGTGCATCAGATTTTACTGTGGAGAAAGAAATAGAGAAATAAATATTGAAGTTTTGAAAACAGTTCACATGACAGATGAGAAAATACTGGAGGTCTTATGAAACATAAAGTTTAATAAATCTTTGGGACTTGATCAAGTGTATGCCAAGACATTGTGGCAAGTTAGCGAAGAAATTACAGGACCACTGGTCCCCTTGCTATTGGACGGATATTATTAAATTGGGGAGGACGCAGAAAAGTTTTACTAAGATGTAGGTGGGAATGGAGGATTTGAGTTATTAAAATAGGTCAGGTAGGCTGGGACTTTTCCCACTGGAGTGTAGGAGGTTGAGGGGTGACCTTATAGAGGTCTATAAACTCATGAGGGGCACAGATAAGGTGAATAGCAAGGGTCTTTTCCCTAAGGTGGATGAGTTCAAAGCTCAGGGGCATAGTTTTAAGGTGAAATGAGAAAGTTTTAAAAAGGACCTGAGGGGCAATTTTTTTACACAGAGAGTGGACCATGTGTGAAATGAACTGGCAGAGGAAATGATGGATGCAGATAGTTACAATATTTAAAAGACATGCGGATAAGTACATGAACAAGAAAATTTTGGAGCGATTATGAGCCAAACAGAGGCAAGTGGGACTAGTTTAATTTGGGAACCTGGTCAGCAGGGACTAGATGGACAGAAGGGTCTGTTTTCATGCTGTCTGACTCTATGCCTCTAATACTGAGAGGCCTGGAAAGAGTGAATGTGGTGAAGATGATTCCACTGGTAGCAGAGGCTAGAACCCAAAAGAACAGCCCCAGACTGAAGGAATGACCCTTTAGAACTGAGATGAGGAGGAATTTGAGTGCAGTGATTCTTTAACAGAGAAAGTTGTGAAGGCGAAGTTACTGAGTGTATTTAAAACAGATAAGTTTTTGATTAGTTCGAGGATCAAGGGTTATGAATAGATGTCAGGAGAATGGATTTGTGATTCATATCAGCTGTGATTGATTTGCAGAGCAGACTTAAGGGCCAAATGGCCTAACTCCACTTCTATATCTTATGGCCTTATGGCCTAAACCTTTCACACTTTTGATGACTTTAAGCACTCATGTACTTAGCAAGAATAATTGTTTGTTCCAAGTACTCTAGCTACAGCTAAACAATTAAGAACTGATGACATATAACTCCAAATTCTCACCCGCTTCTAAAATCCCACTACAGAGAGATACAAACAGAGTCACATTAAACTTTGGTGTTCTGGTCTCGGGAAAGACTAGAAAAGCAGTTCACTGGCCTCTCTCCAGAAGATTTATTCTGATGGTTTTATTGGCTTGTCACAACTTTCTGCTGCTTGATCTACCTTCCTCAGGTATTTTTACTTGCTTGTAGAGTGACTGAAATTAGAAAGCCTCTGATATATTGATAAAAACCACAGTTTAAAGCAACTGGCATGGGCAATTAAAACCAGTTTTTCAGACTTAAGTTGTTTCTTTTTACTGCAGAGGCAAGGATAGCACGTTGTTTCTCAGAGATCAGTTGACCAAACATTCATACCTACAAACTGTTCAGCCATCTGAGAACCAATCATGAAGTTGTTGGCAGGCGGGAGGCCTTTTTCATTAGCAACTGGTCACCACTCCACTGAACAACCAACTACATATTGCTGACCGAATCTCCTTGTATAAATGCCCTTGGCTCCAGATTATCTGCAGCCCTACCCTACTGATTGAAGCAACAACAATCTAAACAGCAGTTACACTGAGTCTCAGGCAATTTCCTTTTAAAGACTGCAGTAATCCTTGAACAATTCTTGTCTTTTCCCTTCTCAGACCACAATCAAAAATAATCAAAATATACAGAAATGGTTACAACAGAGATACAGAGCAGGGATGTGCCAAAAAAGGTCCATGCAGTTTTAAAATGCACACAGGCTAAAGGGCTTACCTTCCACACAATTATGAATTTCCCAAGGCATCTATGCAGTTTTTGGGTCGCACTGTCAACAAGCAGGACAATTGGATAATAACTTCCAAAGTTTTTTCTACATGGTAAGCTCTTGCCTCACTTGACAGCTACAACTGAACTTCTAAGACAATGCCATCAAGAAAATGCAAGGATGGTGCTGGGACTTACATCAGCAGAATGTTTTCCACAAGGTCAAGAACCTTCTTGTAAATGTCCTGGGCTATGACAATCCATACTTGTGCCGTTGTCAATGCTTCAGCTATAGGAAGAAGAGCATTGCTGTTTCAGGAGCAACCAGGAGAGTGTCAGAAACCTGTGCAATATGGATCCAGTGCATTGTCAGACATGGAGGTGTGATACGCAGATGTAGAGAAGGCGGCCTTCTCGATCACCTGGGCATGGATGAGATTTTTGGACTACGGTATATCCTTGATCTGACACATGCTGATAGAAATGGATTGCATACCAATAGTTGCCCTTTTAGATGAGAAAGAATTCACAAAGATGCCTCTGCAAATACTGAAATTCCAACTCTTTCTTATGAGGGTTGTCTATGAGTTGAAACATGTGCAGTGGAAGCTACAGAAATCTGTAATGCTGGATGTAAGTTTGCTCGCTGAGCTGGAAGGTTCGTTTTCAGACATTTTGTCACCATTCTAGGTAACATCATCAGTGAGCCTCCGGTGGAGCGGAGGCTCACTGATGATGTTACCTAGAATGGTGATGAAACGTCTGAAAACGAACCTTCCAGCTCAGTGAGCAAACTCACATCCAGAACCTCAACCTGAGCTACAAATCTTCTCAATAACACCAGCGCTTCACCGGAGGCTCACTGATGATGTTACCTAGAATGGTGACGAAACGTCTGAAAACGAACCTTCCAGCTCAGCGAGCAAACTCACAACCAGAACTTCAACCTGAGCTACAAGTCTTCTCAAAACTTGCTGTCTGTAATGCTTTCCAGAGTTACTGCAAACAGCGTTGCAACAAATGATAAGGAATTTGTGAGGTTGAGTCACATACTTGGGCCGTAGCAGTTCAACGGTTAGCAAACCCAGCTCTGTCAAATACTATGGGACGAAGGTTTGTTATAACCAAGGACCGGTGAGTTGGCCATGAAGACCTGCCAATCTATCACACCTGAAAAGAACACTTGTGGACCCTACAGCTCTCCAGATGCAATATTGAGTTCAATAATTTTAGGACCTAAACTCCCCTGTGTCCCAGCCATCCACCCCACCAGCCTTGATGCCACACAGCCTACCATTACTCACCCCCTGTTGTTAGTCACTAACAGCCCCCACGAGCAATTATTCACCCTCCCAGCCTGATTGTTAGCAACTCCTTTGTCTGTCCAACTATTTTTCTCTCTCTTTGGGCTCTATCCTATCGTTTACTCCCTATCCCACCCACCTCCCTAATTTCTGCATATAAACTGATGTTTTCCCAGCCACCATCAGTTCTGAGGAAAGGTCACCAGACCCAAAACATTAACTCTGTTTTCTCCTCCACAGATGCTGCCAGACCTGTTGAGCTTTTCCAGCGACTTTGTTTTTGCTCCTGAAGAGAACATATTCTGAAAGAACTGTGAAACTAGTCTGCACCTGCTTTAGCAAATCCATAGTAGTGTAGGGGGTAAAGCTTTGGAAGGTGCTGTTGAAGGAGCCATGTTGAGTTATTGGAGTACATCTTTTAGGTGATTGCCAAGTGGCATTATTGTTTGACTATTAATTCAAAGATCCTGGTAATGTTTCTGGTTTAAATCCAGGTTTAAATCCCACCACGACAGATGATTGAATTTAAATTCAATAAATATCTGGACATTACAGTTTAATAATGACCATGAAACCATTGCCAGTTGTTGGAAAAACCCAGCTGGTTCACTAATGCCCTTTAAGGAAGGGTTCTTATTTGGGCTAGCCTACATGCGACTGCAGCTTCACAGCAATCTGGTTGACTTTTAGCTGCCCTCTGAGCAATTAGGGATGGACAATAAATGCTGGCATGTCCAGTGATTCTCATATTCCCATGAATGAATATTAAAAAGAAGACTTCCTCATGCTTTATGCTGGTGGTTGAAAAAGTGCTAATCAAGGATACCACTTTTTTCTGGGTGGTGTTAAGCTTCTTGAGTGTTGGTGGTGCTGTATTCTCTAACCAAGTGGAGAGTATTCCATCACGCTCTTGACTAGAACCTCGAGGATAGTGGACATGACTTGGGGAGTTGGGAAATGAGTTACAGCCACAGAATTACTAGCTTCTGCTCTTGAAGTTGCAGTATGTTATGTGGCTGGTCCAGTTCAGTTTTTGATCAGTGGTAGCTGAAGCACATTGATAATAGGGGATTCAGCAATGTTAATTCATTTTATTGTCTGGAAGTGACTATTAGAGTTTCCAGTACTAGAACTAGTTCCTGACTGGCACTTGTATGCTACAAGTGTCACTTGGTCTTCCTAAGCCCAAGCCAGCTCCAGGTCCTTCTGCAAGTGAACTGCCTCAATGTCTGAGGACTCATTAATAGTGTTGAACATTGTGTAATCATCAGTGAATATCCCACTTCTAACTTCATGTTTGAAGAGAAGAAATTGATGAAGCAACTAGGCCCAACTGGTTAGGTCCGGGATACAACTCTGAGCACCTCCAAAAGTGACGTCCTCAGATTGAGATGACTGAACTGCAACTATACTCCCACCAGGGAAGAGTTTTACTGTGATTCCAATTGACTCCTGTTTTGCAAGGGTTCATTGATGCCACACTCAGTCAGTCGCTGAAGGATGTGAAGGATGTCACTCTCACCTCACTTCTAGAATTCAGCTATTTTGTCCATGTTTGTGTTGAGGTGTGGAGTTGAGGGACCCTGACAGAACCCAGACTGAGCATCAGTGCGGAGGTTATAGCTAAGGAAGGGCCATTTGTTACCACTGCCTTCCACCGTTTTGGTAATGATTGACGGCAGACTGACAGCAAGGTGTTAATTGGCTGGGTTAGGTTTTTGTTGTTTTATTTTGAGGACAGAGGCAGTATTCCCTTTTGGTTTCTTACTGGCTGTGTGGGTCTCTGAGACCCTTATGTGGAAGTGACTTCCAGAACCAGAAGTCAATGTCATGATCAGAGCGCAAACACCTATTGCCCAGCACAGAATATTGGAATGACTGCACATGTGAGCCAGACATTGTAGAGAGAACATTGGGCAGGAGGTACCTGACAAATTTTCACATTACTGGAGTAGATACCAGTGTTGTCATTACACTGGAACAGTTTGCACACTGGCACAGCTATTTGTGGAGCACAGGTTTTTAGTACTATTGCTGAAATATTGTCAGAGCTTCCGTGATTACACCTGGAGTGAATTGAATAGACTGAAGACTGCCATTAATGAAGCTGGGAACCTCAGAGAGGGCTGCAATGGGTCAGAAATCAGAAGTAGACGTGCTATGAAGCCATTTTGAGAGCATTGAGAGAATGAATTTAGTAGACGTTTGAGCAGGCTTGCAAGTGGATAAACCCTAGGCCCAGATGAATTGTATCCTATGCTGCTATGGGAAGTAAGGGAGGAGACTGGAGGAGCTGTGTCATTAATTTATAAAGCCTCTTTAGCTGCATGAGTGGCGCCTGAGGACTGAAGGGCAACTAATATGGTACTATTATTCAAGAAGAGTGGTAGGAATAAACAAGAAAACCACAGGCCAGTGAGACTAACATCAGTGGCAAGGAAACTATTGTAAGGAATTCTGAGAGGCAGACTCAATCTTAACTTGAAGAGGCAAGGATTAATCAAAACTACTCAGCATGGCTTTGTCTAACAAAGAGATCATGTCTATGAGGAGGTGCTTATGTGTATAGATGACAGTAGTGCGGATGATGTCTATCTAGACTTCAGTACAGCTTTTAAAAGGGTCTCGCTTGGCAGACAGACTAAGAAGCTAAGAGTCATGGTATCTGGAGCAATTTAGAAAGTTAGATCTAAAATTGACTAAGTGGCAGGAAGCAGAGGGTGACCATCAAAAAGGTGTTTTTATGACTCAAAGCTTGTGTCGAGTGGCATACCATGGGGATTGGTCTGGGTCTCTCATAGTTTGTGGTGTACATTGATATTCTTGACATGAATGTAAGGGAAATGATGAGTAAGTTTACAGATGACATGAAAATCATTGACAATGTAAAAGCCTTAGAATTATAGGACAATAGAGATATGCCGGTCAGATGGGTTGAACAGTGGCAAATGGAATTTAATCCTGAAAAGTATGAAGTGATGCACTTTGGGAGGACTAACAGGGAAGGAAGTACATCTTGAATGATAAGATCCTAGAAAGGATCAAAGAGATCTTGATGTGCTTGATTATAGATCTTTGAAAGCAGCTGGACAGGTAGAAAAGGTGATTAAGATGGCATTTGGGATACCTGTCTTTATCAGCAAAGGCACTGATGAATGTTATGATAGAGCTGTATACAACATTAACATGCCACAGCTGGAATATTATGTGCATTTCTTCACCACACAATGGGAAGGATGCGCTTACACCAGAGATGGCACAGAGGAGATTAACCAGAATGTTGCCTGGGCCAGAAAAATTCACTTGTGAAGAGAGACTAGATTAGCTGGGGCTGTTTTCCTTGGAGCAGAGGCAGCTAAGGAGGGACCCGAATAAAGTATACAAAGTTATAAAGGGTATAGTTCGGGTATATGTGGAGAACCATTTTCCTTTAGTAGATGAGTTAATAACTAGGGGCCACAGTTTCCAGGTAAGGAGCAGGCAGTGTAGTGTTGACGGATCAGTGGAGTCATAGAGATCTGCAACACAAAAAAAGGCACTTTGGTCCATTGGATTGTGAGGAAAAAGTTTTCATCTGGAAGGTGCTGGATATCTGATACTCAGTACCTGAAAGGGTGGCAGAGGTAGGAATATTAAACCATTTAAGAATAATTTAGGTGAGCACTTGAAATGCCATAGCAAACAATTCTATAAGCCATGTGCTGGAAAACAGGATTAGAATAGACAGATATTTGATGACCAGTAGGGTTAGGATGGACTGAAAGGCCTTTATCTACTCAGTATAAAACTTTATGAAGGTGTTCTTTTAGGCGAGGGACATTGAAGTCTCATATCTAGAGTACATTGTATAACTCAGTTCTGAAGAAATGTCACCGGACCCAAAACATCAACTCAGATCTTTTCTTCACAGATGCTACCAGACTTGCTGAGCTTTTCTGGCAACTTCTGTTTTTATTCCTGATTTGCAGCATCCGCAGTTCTTTTGGTTTTTACATTCTTACCCTTCTTCCCTACTGCACATCACTTTGTCAGCATCTTTACTGGGTCTGTCAAGCTGGTGGTAACTGGGACATTGTCTATAAAGTACCATTCAGTGATTCTGACCACAACAGACTGTTGCTTACCTGCACTGTGGGAGAGCTCTCTCAACCTTGGTACAATTCCCCAAAACATTAGTAAGCAGGTTTTTGCATGGTTAGCAGGACTAATTCTGCTGTTGTCATTTCAATAGCCTAAGTTGTTGCTGGGTAGTCCATTTGGAGTTTATTCCATTTAGCATTTGTAGCAGTTTGATACAACTGAATGAGCTTCCTAGACCATTTCATTACCTTCAATTCCAGATTTACACACTAAATTTATAACTCCACCAGCTGTTGTGATGAGATTTGAACTCATGACCCCAGACAATTATCTTTGGCCTCCATTACTAGTTCAGCTAAATTATTATTATGCCTTAATTCCCTACATTTATGAATACACACATATGAATATGACAGGATAAATTGTAAAGGCTAAGTAAGAAAGCATATCTAAGGGCAAGAGGATCCTTAACTTTATTAGACTTGAGGGAATGCTGTAAAGACACTTCCCAAAGTTGACCTTACTTCTGCCATCTAATTTTCTCACTGCTCGAAAACACACATTTGCACTGTAAATCCTTAAGTTTACAAACCCAACTTAACCCTAGAAAAGGTTCGCTGCTCACCCCTCATTGCACCTCTGTGAGATCTGACACTCAATGGGTTGGATTACAGCTTTGAAAATATTGACATCTGCCCTCATCACAGCCCAAACTTTTATGGTTGTGAAAATTCACCTGCACATCTTCTTTATTGGATTTTTAAATCAATGAATTACAGATGGGAAATTTGGCTCTTAGATCTGACAAGTGAAGCCTTAATCTGTGTGTGATTGAGGTGTACTCTGTTACAGAAATTACTGTTGAGTATCTGGTGGATAAGAGTTTTGAAGCAAAAGCCTTGTTGAAATGCTTATTAGCTGGTTTCTGGAGAGATGTTAAAATAGATAGATAGACAAAGGGGTTAGTCATGTCAAAAGTAGAGCTAAGTAATTGAAGAGGTATCAAAGAGGTATCAATGTACTTATATGCATATACAAGAGAGTTATATGCCAGAGAGTTCAAAAGTTTCATTCTATCTTTAATTTTGAACTTGTGGCAATAAATATCCCAAGCCACTTGGACGTAAAATTTCGTAAATAGGCACACTTTAACAACATTTCAATTAATTCAAATTCTATTCAGAGACCATGTGGTATCAAGCAATTTTTAGTTAAAATGCTGCAACATTAAGAAAGTAGCAGAATTCGACCTGACCAATCCTTTAGAAACACTGTTACTAAGGCATTGAGGCTTGCAAGAGCAGCTCACATTTGTACATTAAAACAAGTCTTCAATTGCTGTACATCTTGAATATTGTTCCCTCATTACCATTTGTGGCTGATAAGCTATACATTTTGAACACAATTATCCCAATGGTTACCTGTATGTATTAAAAATCCTTTGTTCTTAACAAGCTGAAAATTGTTCACAGAACAGCAATAATGTTACACTCTTCCAAGAGTTGGTATATAGCTAAATACTGAAAGAAGTTAAAAACATTTTAGAAAGCAAAATTTACAAATTAGTTCCTACCCTTGACTAGGGCTGCATTATCTGTAAATGGAAATGCTCACTGCCAAGGCACAGTGGAAACTGTTTATGGAATGAGAAAAATACAATCTTCACGTAAAGGCTTTTGATTTAGTGCTTACCAGTTGCACAAGATGTGCAAGAACATAGTCGCCTACACACAAAAATATACGCACAATGTTGCTTGAATGCAATAAGTGATTTGTCAAAGTTGAAAGTCTCAGTACATTACAACTTCATTATTGAACTAGGGATGTAGCTATTATAACAGCAGCTGTTTTGCAAGTTTACAGTCACCGGTAGAAATTAGCAAGAATTCCCTCCTAGGTTGGAGCAGAAGTTGCAATTACTTGAGAGAAGTTCTTTTCGCTTGCAGATATGCTTGTTACAATACTTGAGATCAATTTTGTTTCAAAGAATGCTGACGCGTTCACTCAGAGCCTTCATTTCTGCTTCCTCTATCTCTGTGTTCTCAGTGCAATCAGTTTTGTGACTGACTAGGTGTCCTGGATATTCCAAACAATGCTGTCCAGCAAACTGTTGCCAGCGGGAATCATCACTCTCATGAGTGATATAGCGTTCTCCAAATTTGCACTCAAGCTCTCGTAGATCCAACCACGTCTGGTAGTCCTTCAAAACAAAGATGAAGAAAAGGAACAATCAAGCTGCATGGCCAAAATACTGCTGTTTCCAGAGTTGTAACAATTGAAACAGATTATTACAAATCACACCTTTGTTAACTTTCTTATTTGCCCTCAGAATACTAGACCTTTGTTGCATAGAGGATTGTTTGGAGAAAATGCTTTTTAAAGTACATTCACACAATATTTTAAAGAAGAAAACACAATATACAAGGTAGGTAAAATGCAAATGAGCTAGAAATGGAAGCTGTTTCCAAGGAACAATAAATAATTTGTTAGCCTGTCTCAGTAAATGAGATACACCTTGCACTCACTGTGACTGTGTGCGAAGTTTCTGATCCAGTATTTAGCAGGGTCTCTCTCACATTGGCTATCTTCTCTGGTTATGAACAGTTGTTTTCTGGCCAGTGTATTCTGGCCAGTTTTTAAGCAAACAATCTGCTAGAGCAGACTTTTACCCAAACAGAGGTGGCTGGGGTACAGGAGTGTACTTAAAGATTATTTTGCTTGAGTCATATGGTGAACATCAACATAAGCAGTGCAGCAAGTTCATTATTTTGCATTACTACAGAGAGGTAAGTTGACTAAATTGAGTCCAGTCATAACCTCAGCCTCAATGTTCATTTGCTATAAAAGAAAGGCAAGCATAATGGTTCACTTCAGCCACATCTCATCGAAGGGTTAACAATCTGTTGACTGAATGATTCGAGGAGCTTCAATATGCCTGGTATCCTGTACGCACAGCATCATCTCACACTATCACATACATTGATATTGGGCACTGAGGCTACAAAATTTAACATGAGGAATAACATCTGATGAGATTAGTGAATCCACAGCCTGTCAGTCAATTGCCTTCTCTATCAAAATCAATAGTAAATAAAATTAGGTGGGATGAAACACAGTTCACTCAAATGTATACTATCAGCCAAGGTAAATGCAAGTTCTTGTGGTGCAGTGGTAGTGTCCCTACACCTGGATTGGGAGGCCTGAGGTCAAGCCCCACCTGCTCCAGATCTGTGTGAAAACATTTCTGGACAGGTTGATTAGTGAAAAAAAAGGTCTAATTGCAAAAATGTAAATGTGAGTCCACTCCACAATATAAAAGACATGGGAGCCAGTTATGTGAGCAAGTGATAGCACTGAACCAAAAGATTACTGACAACAAATGTAAACTTAGAACAATCAAATTAAAACTGACGATCAGAAATTATATTAAAACCCAGTTTCAGTATAGATAGTCATATAGCAAGAATGACAACCAGGAAAGTTGTGATCCTGACAGAATACAAGATTGGGCTGAGCCTCAATATCTACATCTTACACATATACTCACAGGGAGTGTTAATAACACCCTAGCCAACATTGAGTTATAAAATGAAAAGTAGCTAGACCCAAGCAAAATGCTGTTTAGTCTCCAAGGTCTCATTCTCAGTACTGGCTTGAATAGGATTAACAAAAATGAATTGAGTGCAATTTAATTACAGAAGCCAACATTGACAAACTATTCCATTCTTAACTTCCATATTGTAAGCTGGGTGAGACTGATCTGGATATTGCAATGACATTTTCCATGAATGGCTTAAGAAATGATAAACAGTGCAGAAAAGAATTAAAGAAAAATAAGTAATCTGACCTGCAACCAGGGATGACTGAGAGACTTGTCCACACTAAAGCGTTTCCTCATTTTTACTTGCAATAGATTATTGATGAGATCAATAGCTGGAAAATAAAAATACAATCAAATGCCATACACTTCTTTTAAATACAGAAATAGAATATATATTCTAAGCTATGCCAATAAAAATGTAAAATGCACACAAACAAACTAAAGCTTCTCTGGAGGGTCAAGTGCTGTCTCTGTGATCTTAACCCTGGGGCTACAGATTTCAAAAGCTATCCATCATCATCATTCAGCTGAAAGAACAATCACAAAAGAATACACATTTGATATGAATTATAAAGGCCATTTACAAGTGCTTTGGCAGACACAAGTAATTTTATTTACCAGTATAATTGTTACATATTGCCATAGTTTGTTCTCAAGTTATGCTCAGGTATTACAAAAGAAATATTTGCTGATCAGAAAGTTAACTGAGAACTCTGATGCAAATGAAAAAATGTTGAGGTACACAAGTTTTCCATCTTAATTTAGTTTTCTGAAAGTGCAATAAATTATATCTTTTGTAATAACTTCTGGGTGATAGAACCTGTGATGTTAATGATTAATTTCTTGAACACTAAACAAAGTGGAATCCCATTATAATTAAGTATTTGTAGCACTATTTTCAACTGCACTCCTGGTTCAATCTAAACAATATCAGTTGTGTTCAGTCAGTTTTTATTGTTGACCAATGAAGGGGAAAATTGTGTCGAGTGGTCATCACTCTGCTCAGTGAAGCTGTGGATATTGTGCAAAAAGAACATTACTGAGAATTTCAGCATGATCCATACTTTGGGCCAAGATTTTCTAAGGAGCTTGGGATTTTAATTCTCAGATTTCATTGCTATTTAGAAACTGCAGTAGTAGGAACCCATATTGGATCATGTTCCAATATTTAGGTAAGTGAGTTGATAATATCCTAGAAGTCTGGAGAGGGAATGGTTGACCCTCAGAACACAACAGAGGACACCAATAGAATTCAGGAAGAAACATTGCTGAGAGCTGTGGTACTACTGGGGGGCCTTGGAGAGCAATCGGGAGTGGGAGAGGGACATGGGAACTCAGGGCCAGGATAGATCCAAAAGTCTGGAGGTTAGATTCGAGAGTCAGAGCGGGGATCTCGGGATTAGGACTAGCAGTGTTTAAGATGAGTATGAACCTTTTTCCACTCTGTTGCTCAGAATTAGGTTCCTCTTGGCAATCAGAACTGATGCTTGCTGCCTCAGATACAAACCAAAGTTACCAATGGAGGTGGAAGCAGATAATACATTCTTTGGCTATCTGAATGGGCTAATGCCTGCTTCTGATGTGGCTAAAGCAAACCTCTTGTTTAGTTTTTATCAAAATGGTGCTGAAATGGTACAGAGCAAGATTTTGCACACAAAATTGCAACTGGGGCACTGAAAGCTAGAAAAGGATAACTTGAAAATTTAAACAGATGCTATTTTCACTGCAGCTAGGGCCTCACAATGCACATTGCGGGAGATTCAAATTCTTAGAGTGATCATAAATGTTCTTGAAGGATGGATAAGTTCTGTAAAGCCGTTGTGCTGTGAAGGTTTTTGACATCCTCAGCTTGCCCCAAAATAAAAAAAAACCTGCCAGTGTCAGTGTCACTTGAAAAATATCTGTTCGAGCAAATGTAATAAGATGTTTGTTGAGATTACCTGAAAGCATATTATTATGTTGTTAATGATACCTGGCTGCTTTTTACAACCTGTGACTAACTCAGTAGGATATAATAAGTTCACAGATTGATTGACTGCATAAAAAGATTATTAAAGGGTCAGTTAGCGGCAATGAATACAGGTCCATTTGTTTTTATTAGGGATTAAAATCTTCTGGACATTCAGGAATGGACTTTTGCTTCTTCTCATAAAGGCTGCAAAAGATATGATGAATTTTATTGCATCTTAACATGGCACTTGAGATCTACCCATGATGGAGACTGAGCATAGAAGGTATAACAGCAAAGGTGATAGATAGGAAGGAATAAGATCTCATTGAGTGTCAGATGGGTGTGGACATTCTTATTTCAAACTTGTGATTTCATGGCATGTGGGCATCCCTGATAATGCCTGCATTTGTTGCCCATCCTTAACTGAACTACTTGCTAGACCTTTAAGAGGTAGTGAAGAGTTAGCTAAATTTTTTGGGTGTGGAGTAGGCCAAAATTAAAAAAAACAAATCTGCTGCTGTTGGTAGCCCTCAGTGCCTCATGGATGCCTAGTCTTGAGTTGCCAGATTTGTGCGAACGCTGACCAATTTAGCATTGTGATAGTGTCACGCAACACGATGGAAGTAATTCTCAACAAGATGTGACTTCATCTCCACAAGGACAATGTGATGAGACAACAGCAGTAACAGCCCTATCACTGAAAAGTCCTCCTCACTAACATCTGGGGGTTAGTGCAAAAATTGGGAGATGTGTCTCACAGACTGGTTAAACAATGGCCTGATATATTCACACTCACAGAATCATACCTTACAGATAACATTCCAGAAACACTATCACCATCCTTGAGTATTTCCGGTCCCAACAGCAGGACAAACCCAGCAGAGATGGTGGCACAGTGGCATACAGTCAGGAGCGAGTTGCTCTAGGAGTCCTCAACATTGATTCTGGACCTCATGAAGTCTCATGGCTTCAGTTTAAACATGGACAAGGAAACCTCCTGCTGATTACCACATACCATCCTCCCTCAGCTGACGAATCAATATTCCTCCATGTTGAACAACAGTGAGAGGAAGCACTGAGGATAGCAAAAGCGCAAAATGTACTCTGGGTGAGGGATTTCAATCTCCACCACTAAGAGTGGCTTGGCAGCAGTCCTACTGGTTGGGCTGGTCAGGTCCTAAAGGACATAGCTGCTAAACTGAGTCTGCAGCAGATGGTGAGGGAAGCAACAAGAGGGAAAAACATACTTGACCTCATCCTTACATATCTGCCAGCTGCAGATGCACCTGTGTATGACATTATCGGGAAGAGTGATCATCGCATTGTCCTTGTGGAGACGAAATCACACCTTCACATTGAGAATTACTTCCATCGTGTTTTGTGACACTGTTGCTGTGCTAAATGGGACAGAGTTTGCACAGATCTGACAACTCAAGACTAGGCATCCATGAGGTTCTGTGGGCTACCAACAGCAGCAGAATTGTACTCCAGCACAATCTGTAACCTCATGACCCTGCATATGCCCCACTCAAACACTACCATCAAGCCAGGGGATCAAAGGAGAGCGTGGGAGGGTATACCAGGAGCAGCACCAAGGCATACATGAAGATGAAGTGTCAACCTGGTGAAGTTACTAAACAGGACCAGCTGTACACCAAACAGCAAAAGCAACAAGTGATAGGGCTAAGCAATCCCACAACTAACAGATCAGATCTAAGCTCTACAGTCCTGCCACATCCAGTTGTGAATGGTGGTGGACAATTAAATAACTGTCTGGAGGAGGAGGTTCCACAAGTACCCCTATCCTCAATGATGGAAGAGCCCAGCACATCAGTACAAAAGATAAGGCTGGAGCATTCTCAGTAATCTTTAGCCAGATGTGCAGAGTGGATGATTCATCACGGCCTCCTCCGGTGGTCCTCAGAATTACAGATACCAGTCTTCAGCCAAATCCGTTCACTCCACATGATATCAAGAAATGGTTGGAGACAATGGATACTGCAAAGGCTACAGGCCCTGACAACATTCCGGCAATGGCATTGAAGACTTGTGCTTCAGAACTTGCCGCTCCCCTAGCCAAGCTGTTTCAGTACAGTAACCACACTGATAGCTATGTGACAATGTGGAAAATTGTCCAAATATGTCCTGGACACAAAACACAGGACAAATCCAACCTGGCCAATTACCACCCCATCAGTCTACTCTCGATCATCAGTAAAGTGATGGAAGGTGTCATTGACAGTGCTATCAAGAGGCACCTGCCCAGAAATAATTTGCTCAGTGACGCCCAGTTTGGGTTCCGCCAGGGCCACTCAGCTCCTGACCTCGTTACAGCCTTGGTTCAAACATGGACAAAAGAGCTGATTTCCAGAGGTGAGGTGAGAGTGACAGCCCTTGACATCAAGGTTGCATTCAACCATGTGTAACATTAAGGAGCCCCAGCAAAACTGGAATCAATGGGTATCAGGGAGAACAATCTCTGATGGTTTGAGTCATACCTGATACACAGGAAGATGGCTGTGGTTGTTGGCTGTCAATCATCTTAGCTCCAGGTCATTTCTATACAAGTTCCTCAGGGTAGTGTCCTTGGCTCAACCATCTTCAGCTGCTTCATCAATGACCTTGCCTCCATTATAAGGTCAGAAGTGGGGATGCTCGCCGATGACTGAGCAATTTTCAGCACCATTTTTGACTCCTCAGATACTGAAGCAGTTCATGTTCACATGCAGCAAAATCTGGACAATACCCAGGCTTGGGCTGACATGTGGCAAGTGGCATTCGTATCACACAAATGCCAGGCTATGACAATCACCAATAAGAGACAATCTAACCACCATTCCTTGACATTCAATGGTGCTACCATAATTGAATCTCCCACTATCAACATATTGGTGTTTATCATTGTCCAGAAACTCAACTGGACTCACCACATAAACACAGTGGCTAGAGCAGGCCAGAAGCCAGGAATACTGTGGCATGTAATTCACTTCCTAACTCCTCAAAGCCTGTTCACCATCCACAAGGCACAAGTCAGGAGTATGATGGAATACTTCCCACTTGCCTGGATGCATGCAGCCCCAACAACACTCAAGAAGCTTGACACCAGGACAAAACAACCCGCTCGATTGGCACTGCATCCACAAGCGTCCACTCCCTCCATCACCGACAGTCAGCAGCAGCAGTGTGGACTATCTACAAGATGCACTGCAGAAATTCGCCATTCCTTCATTGTCACTGGATCAAAATCATGGAGTTTCCTCCCTAATTACATTGTGGGTCAACCTACAGTGGGTAGGCTGGAGCAGTTCAAGAAGGCAGCTCACCACTACCTTCTTTAGGGCAGCTAGGGATGGGCGAGAAATGTTGGCCAGTCAGCCAAGTCCACAGCCCACAAATGCATAGAAAATAAAGGCCAGTTAAGAGCAGATAATGTCCTTCTCTAAAGGCTAGAAATGAATCAGATGGGTTCCTATGGCAATCAATTAAAGTTTCATAGTTGCTATTACTGAGTCTAGGTTTCAATTTCTGACTTATCAGGTTGATATGAGATGGGATGCACAAGGTCATGGGAGTGTATGGGGTCTGATAAAGTGAGAGGGGGAAGAGCCAGAGGGCCTAATGTTTAATTAAAGGAATCCCACAGACCTGAGGTGAGATTCATCAACGGCCAACTTAGCATGCAGTAACTCATTTGACCATCTCTGGCTAGTCCATGGCTGAATCTCCCTTTAAGATTAGAAGCTAAATGAGAATTAGTGATTTTTAAAAACTTATGACTCCATTGCTGTGCTCAGCAAGTCCGCGTAGTGTTTTTACCTTCAAGGGAGATCTCCTTCCAAGGATTAGGTGGATACATGAAAGCAGCATTCTGGATTTGATCATGAATGTCTTCATCTTCGTTGAAGGGAAAGGTGCCACTGAGACTGACATAAACGATGACTCCTACAGACCACATATCTAACGATCGGTTATAACCTTTGTTCCGAAGTACCTCTGGAGCCAAGTATGCTGGTGTTCCCACCACAGAACGCCTGAAAGACTTTTCCCCAATTATACGTGCAAATCCAAAGTCACAAAGCTTGACCTATATTTAGAAGAGCACCAGACCTGATGAGTATTAAAATGATCGAGTGTAAAAACCTATAAGAAAAACACTGTACAGAATTGCAATGATACAGAGAATTTACAGGATGTGTATTCAGACATGAAGATGAGATATTCAATCTAACCTGTGGCAGGGGATCAGCCGATGCCAGCAGCACATTCTCGGGTTTCAGGTCACAGTGAACTATATTCTTGAAATGAAGATGTCGTAAAGCAACAAGGATCTGTTTTTCCAAAGAAAAGCCAAATTACTAAAAATATTAGGCAAGTAATAATACCTACTGTTCATTCAATGTATAGTTTGGGAATAAACAAAATCAGACTTGACTTTGTTCTCAGAAGTGCTCCATAAACATTAAAACAAGAAGAATACATAATGTAGAATATTTCCATCTGTGATGATGTTGTGAGAAATCAAGTGTAGCACAATTCTACGAAGTAGGCAGCGTTGTGATTTTTACATCTCTGAGCAAGGTATAGGTGCCTGATTGCTGTGAGATTATGATCTCGACAAACTGTTTCAGCTTTCTCTGTATAAGAATTGTCAAAATTCAACTCAACTGCATAGTTGATAGAGGTGCGATGCAACAAAATTAGTCTTCACATTTTGCAATTTCACTAAACTCTTGCTTAAATCTACATTCAACCAACTGACTTAAAAGTAATTCCCTCCAAACCTAGTTTAGTTTTTAACATTTCATTTATTTAAATATTATTCTCTGCACACCCATTCCAAAACATTGACTACACACTGAACAGAAGAGAACCTAAAACTGAACTCTTAATTCATTTTGTTCTCATCCCTCTAAGTCTATACCCTGAATCTCTTCCAGTGGCTTCCCATCTGAACTGCATCACGTGTTCCAAAATTTGTTTCAACTTACGTCTGCTGTATTTATCCTACTTACTATATCTTGATTACAGTAACATTGCTTCATAATGTGCTGAAAATGTAGGAAATGATTTTCAACCAAGGTGTCGAGCTTTTATTGGAGTTGACAGGAGTGTAAGGGTTAATTCAGTTGATACAACTGTCCTTTTTGGCAAAGGGAATCAAGTTGTTGGCAAAGTAGGATTGACAAGCTTCCATAAAAGGTGAGACTTTTGACTAATGGAAAGAAAAGATACAGCTTAGTGATGTTACCTAGGCCTAGTTGGAAAATCAGCAATGGGAAGGATATTTCATGACTACCTTGAAGGAAACTCAAATGAGACAACCAGAAATAACTTGAGGAATATATGCAGACAATGCTACAAAGTGGTTTGAACATTGCTGACATTTTTTAACTTATTTTACTCTTAAGTTTAGACCTATGGTGAACACAGGTGGTGTCCAAAGTCCAAATTGATATAAGCAAAGTAATTGAGGTTAAAGCCAAGACATGTCCATAGAATCACTACAATGCGGGGGCAGGCCATTCAGCCCAACAAGTCCACATCAACCCTCATCCCACACAGACAAATCCCATGACTGATCCACCTAGCCTGCACATAATGGGCAATTTAGCATAGCTAACCCACCTAGCCTACACATTTTTAGACTGTGGGAAGAAACCAGAGCCCCCAGGGGGAAGCCACACAGATATGGGGAGATCATGCAAATTCCACACAGACAGTCACCCGAGGCTGAAACTGCACCCAGGTCTTGTGGTGCTGTGAGGTGCAATGCTAACCACTGAGCCACTGTGCCACCTATAATTGGATTCAAAAGTGAGTGAGCTTGTCTCTACTTTTAACTAGACAAAAAGAGACTATGGCTCAAAATGGATTGCAAATTATGTCCCATATATTGGCTTTTTAATATTACATATCCTTTCATATTAAGTCATTGTCAGGGATATTGTTAAAGGAGGCTGGATGCTAATTTTGCCAATTGGTTAAAAAGAATACAGTGAAAATGCACCTGTAGTATTATTAATAATCCTAGTTGCATGTCTGTCTTGAATATTGCATTATTAATCACCTTGTCCTTGTAAGCGTCATGTACCTGAGTAATAAGAAACTTTGTTATACGTTCTGGCAGTCGTCCTTTCTCGCTTGACAGGATCACTTCTAGCATGTCTCCATGGAGCTTTTCCATGACAACAAACACTCTTTCTGGAGTCTCAAACATGCATTCCAAATTCACCACGCCAGGGTGATGCAGATTCTAGGTGAAGAAATTGTACCTATGAGAAGGTGATCTTTGCCACAGGCAATGAAATAATACAGTATATCCTTTAATAAGCTGCTTAAGTATGGTGTGGAAAAGTGAAATGAGCTGCCCAGTTCAATGGCTGAAGTGGAAACCCTCAGCCCATGAAAAAAGGACCTCCACCTGCACCTGAAGCGATGTAACCTGCAAGGCTGCAAACCAGGTGCTGAAGCGTGAGATTGGGTCAGCAGCAAATGGTTCAGTCAGTGCAGATATGATGGACTGAATGTCCTCTCTCTGTGTTGTAACTTATCTATGTTTCTATGGTTCTTTCATCAAGATTTAAGACTGCAAAACCAATTACTTTTAGCCTGGTTCTCAAAGACAGAAGGTTGATGTGTAAACCCTCTGTGATGGGGCTCCTCCAACTCTCCCCCACTCCCAGTGCACCCACTTGCATGACTAAATCTGATGCTTCCACATGTTTGATGTCAATATTCAGAATTTCTCCCCCATTTACCTGTAAAATGGCAACTTCATTCCGAAGCTGACTCTCTTGCTTTGTTGGAAATCTTAGCTTATCAATTACTTTGATTGCTACATCTCTCCCTGTCTTGCGATGTTTGCCTAACAAACAAGCAAAAAAAATTCAAGCTTTAAATGTAGACTGCAATAATGGAACTTTTTTTTCTCTTGTGATATTTAAGTTGTCAATTTGTGTCTCAAGCCCCCTCCAGCTCTCTTCAATCAACAGGAACATTGGGCAACCTGTCATTATTGATGTCGAAATTCAGGAATAGTTTTCTTTTAATTTGTAAGGCAGGTGAAGCAGTCATTCTTCGATTCTGAGGTTACTTTGAGATTAATAGATTTCTAGTTACTAATAATATCAAGGAAACGTGGGGATTGTGTGGGAGTATAGTGTTGATGCAAACAATCAGCCATGATGTAGAATGGTGGAGTAAGTTTGAGGAGATGAATGGCCTACAGCTATATTCCTACCAAACTCATTCAACAGCTTCCCCTGGTGCAGTCTGAATGGTTGTGACATCACCAGGAAAGGATCTCTCGGGGCGGAAGCTCAGTGTCTGTGCCATGGTGTGATGTGGATGAACACAGACACAATTTGAGCTGTGCCCCATGTTCCATTTGCGGAGCAAAGAGCCACATCTTCCCTGGCCCTTTTCCTGTGGGAAGTTGAAACGTGGGACTTCACCCCATGAGGAAATGTTTGCAATCAGGTGCAGCATGGAGCGATGTAGCTGTCAATGGTTTGTAGGCTATGGAATGTGTTCCAGTCGGGGCTACGGGATTACGAATATTTGAGGCTTGTCATTAGTGTGAGCACTTTGTCAACTGATGCTGTGCTTTACAGACATCAGGTCTTTCAATGTGTGCTAACACTACTGCAAATGTATTTTTCATGACTTTGTAGAGGTGGGCATCCACCTAAGTGAGTACAAGAAAACTACCTCATTATTTTATCATCTATTTATTATCTCAGTGAGCTGGTTGTTACTTTTTGTGGTCAAAATTTCTTGTCGTTTCATTTACACTAGATAGATAAGAAAAATTATTATCAATGTGGGAGCATATGACTTAGCAGCAGGAATTGGCCAGGCCCCTTATACTTGATACACCATTCAATGAAGTCATGAAGGATTGGGGTGCAGCCTTAACTCCACACTCCTGCTTATTCCTGAGAACTTTTGACTCTCTTGTCAGTGAAAAATATATCTACCTCTGCCTTAAAAGTAATTGATGATCCCACTTCCATCACTTTCTGGGAAGGAGTGTTCAAATGACCCTCTGAGATTAAATAATGCTTCTCTGCTCCATGGCTGACACCTTACTTGTGATGTGTATACCCTGATTCTAGCCTGTACCTCTCCAGATATCCATCCTGTCAATTGCTCTCAGGATTTTATATGCTTCAATATGATTGCCTCTAATTCTTCTACATTTATAAAGGATACAGGCACAGCCTGTCCAAAGTTTCCTCATAAGATAACACCCCAAACCAGGAATGAGTCAAGCAAACCTGCTCTGAAATGTTTCTATGTTGTTTCGCCTCTCTTTCAGTGGAGACTGTACAAAGAATCAGACATACTGAAGGACCAAATAGAACAACCACACTGGTGCTAAATAAAACTGAGTGCATGTGTTGCAAAAGAAATCCTTACCTAATTAGATATCAATGCACTTATGCCAATCTCTCTGTCAATGACCCAACTAGTAAAGGGCCTAAGAAACAATTTCTAAGAATTGACATTGTTAAAAGTAAAACCCTTGGAATTTAGTAATACAAACAGTGACTGCAATAAAACACCTTCATTTATGGTAACAGTCCTTTAGTATAATGTAAACTACATTGTAAAAGTTAATCATTAGTGGAAGGTTACATTTTTTTGGTGAACGACTGGTCCGTTATTACTCTTCTTCAGTATGTAACTATTTGGAAATTGTTAGATGCTTTCTTGTGTTGCATTGAAAGAGAATGTAAAAATGCCTGATTTTCTAGCTTTGTGGTTTCATCCACTTGGGTTCTAGGTTTTAATAGCTGAAATTCCCATCCAATATCAATGCAAACAGCAGTAAAATCATAAGAATAGCAATTTATTTGGCATTACAACAGCAAAAAAAATCACCAGCATTTCCTTGTTTGGTGTGTTGTGATAGATAAATTCTTAATTAAAGAATTGAACCAAGAAATTAAGCTTATAGATAACTCCTGTAAAATTTTTGTCTAAAATCTACAGACTGTACACACTGTACAACTAACAGCCATCGTGTAATTAATGTTGACTTCTAGAAAAATGTAAAACCTTTCCTCCTACATCTTTTGCATCACTTGATACAACTGTCAAGCTCTTCACATTAACACACTAACAGAAGAATTGGCACATAAAAGCAAAGTGATCTCCCAGGTTAAAGATTCACTTTACAATCCCTATTTTTTTTCTCTCACAGATGATAAAATATAATGTAGTAGCAGTTGTCTTGTGCTACTTACTGGAGACAAATACCTTTGTGGAAAAAAAATTACAGATCACCACCTGCAGATCACTAAATATAGTTAGTGTGACAGGTTGTGTACTTCACGATGGGTTTTGTTCCATGAATGGAGAAAATAAAGTTTACAGATTATTTAAAAAATGCAAATTGTTCAATATAATTAGTTACTTCCAACTGAGTGAGTATCTTTAGAATATAGCTGTTCAGTTGCCTGTGTCTACAATCACAATTGATGCTGTTAAAATATGGTAATTTCTGGACAATACGCTAAGTTTTATTACCTCCATAAACGATTCCAAACTGACCGGATCCCAGTACTTCATCCGGAAATATTTGATACACTGTGCTGATGTCCTGTTGGAAGACAGTTATATCTGACATTTGCTACAATAGCTTACATAAGCCTCATTACTGAGAAAAAGACTTCCTCAACCAGATGAAAATCACATTTAAATTACAAACTCCGCATTTAATCCTGAAATGCCAAAATTTAAACTCTTACACATTGCTGTCAAATATTGTTCATCTCCAACACTGAATAATATTTAATAGCACACAATGGTGAAAGGTTTCATAAGCTATATTTAGAGATCATCAACCATGTTCCCCAGGTTTTATTACTGGGACCATGGCTGTTTTTGATACATTAAGGATTAGGGTTGGGGGTGCTGGGCAAAATTTCAAAAATTGCAGCTGAAATGAAACTTGAAATGTTGTAAACTGTGAAGAAGATAGTGATAGACTTTAAGATGACATTGGCAGGCTGGTGAATGGGCAGACACATGGCAAATGAAATTCAGTGAGGAAAGTGTGGGATGATAAATTTCTGTAGAAGGAATGAGGAGAATGAAAACAGGCTAAATGGTACAATTTGAAAGGGAGTACAAGAACAGGGAGACCGAGAGGTGTTTGCATACAAAGATTGAAAGTAGCAGGGCAGGTTAATAAAGCATCAGATCCTGAACTTTAAAAGTGGAGGTAGAATCCAAAAGCCAGTTTCCCCAAACACTAAGGGGTTCTTATGAGGCCTGCAATAGTGGGAAAGGTGGATAGTGGGGTGATTTAGTTGGGTGGGAGCTGAAATTTCACTCTCCTGATGGAAACTTCAAAGTTAGCAATTAAGTCAGAGGTGTGTTTGTGGCAGGGTGTGCCTCATACTGTTTCATGCCAGACTCGTACCCATTTGTATTCATTTTATTAAATCTGTTTGCACTCATATCCTGCCTTCATGAACAGGCCTGTGACTTATGGCATGCCTCTTGTGTTTGTTTAATGGTGATAAGTAACAGTTGACTTTGTATAGCTGAAACTGTGGTCAGATGTTTTGATTTTTTTTAGAATTCTGTAGCTCATGGGAGGGAACAGGAGAATGGCAGCCAGCATTGAGACTCAGAACTGAGAAGGGAGAGTCAGTGGTAGCATTGGGGTGGGTAGATTGGCGTCAGGGAGATCAAGGAATGAAATGGGAAGTGCCTGGATTTCAGGATGTAGAAAGGGGGCAATAATAAGTCAATGAAGAAAATTAGGAGGCAAAAGGGCTATCTCAGTACAATTGAAGCGTGGGTCCATCTCAGGATGTTGGCCAAAGGATATCTGCAGAATTTCAAGTTTATCTGTCATGTTTCAATTAACTCTCCTCACCTCAAAAGTTATATCAGCCAATGTCCTTTATAATACATAGAAAGGAGGGCTGCTGCATCTGCAAATTCAGAGTGGTGACGACAACACTGGGCACCAATAAGAGTATTCAAAACAGAGTGGAGGTAAAATGCTACATTGTTTCTTCCACCATAATGACAAGATCTGTAACTCCCCTGTAACCATCAAAGGCTTGCCAACTTTGAGGTGTGTCAGTATGTTTAGCTCTGTGACTAAGCTAGTCTCAACAAGTAACAACATTGCACACATGAATAAAGTGAAACCACTGTTATGTGAAATCGTCACAAGTGAAAGTTTAATTGGAAAAACACCCATGCTGACTTAGGGTTCTCAGGAAGTCTTGTGTTAGGAGCAATGAAGTTGGACAGGAAAAGTACGGTCATGATGGACAGCCAGAAGACTTTTTTGTAGGCCAGCTGTCGGAAACTGCAGATTCAGATAAAACTCTGCTGTGGGTTTTTCCAGCTGCAGCATAATTGCAAATTCTGGGCTCCACACTTTAAGAAGGACATGAGCCTCTCGAGAGGATACAGACAAGATTTACTATTAAGGTTCCAGGAGTGAGGGGTGACATTTACAATAATGGGTTAGAAAAGGCAAAGTTGCTTTCCTTACAGGGGAGAATGTTGAGAGCACAATGGATAGAGGTATTTAAAATCATGAGTGTCTTAGGAGGAGTAAATAAAGAGAGAGTGATGCCAATTGGTGGAAGATTAATATGGGGGTAACAAATTTAAGGGGATTGGCAAAGGGGTCTGAAAAAAAATGAGGAAAATCTTTTCATGCATGTGCTTGGTGTTTGCAAGTTGCTAGAAATGAATACAATAGTAGCTTTCAAAAGAGAATTGGATAAATACTTGAATGATAAAATCATCACGGATCTGAGGAAAGAGTGGGTTAAGTAAGACAAGCTGGATTGCTCTTGGAAAAAGCTAGTGTAGGCTCAATGGTCTGATTGAGTTCCTATGCGCTGTACTATTCTGATGTTCATTTTTTTTAACACAAACAGGCATTGCTTAAGTGAAGATATATGCAAAATTTTTATAAAGATTAAGCTAAAAGTCGTGACTGTACAACATATAACCTAAGGTATTTATAAAAGGATAGATGCCCTGTAAGGAGCTTTTCACTTTAAAGATCAGAAATCATAGTGTTTCATGAATAGACGTCATTTTCAGTACTCTCCTTAAGATATTTTTCATGCCGCTTTGCCTGTTTAGTTCTAAGACAAGAAAATAAAGCTAATTCATTTTGAAGCATTGCAGTTTTCTTGCATGTTTTTTACCCTCAGGACATCAACTGAAAATGTAATAGATGGGTAAGAAGCAGTCAGTTGTTTAATGTGTTAAAATCACCAACGCAACTCATTGAAGGCAGCATCACTCATCTGTCTGAAACTCATCCTCACCCATCAAATATAAATAGGTATTTGACATTTGGCTACTACGTACGCTTATAGTGCCCCAATCACATTACTCAATATAAAAAGCACGTTTTTCAAGTTAAAAGTATTTTTGATAAAATGATGAGAGAAAGAGTAGTGTGATTTAGCGTGATTCATTTCCCAGAATGATGATGTCTTTTACAGAGATGGCAATGCCAATGATAAATCCGCAACCTATTTTAAATTTGCTGTTAATTTCACATTAGTTTTAAAGAAATGGCAGACAGATTTCCTGTTGAGCCATTCCACTGAGAAGGGCAGGACACTGTTTGAACTGCCTGACCACACACAGGCTCTGCAAACGGGGACCAAGATTGACAGAGTGGGTGGAGAGACACGGGGTGCTACCAATGGTTGTAGGTAACCTATCTAGGAAATATCCCACAGTTTGACCACAAGACTGCCTTGTATCACCTGGAATGGATACTTGGCACCAACCATCCCATGCCATTCCAAAAATATCCACAGAGGTGGGCAAGGGGCAGACACAGTGTGACCACCTCTTTTATTATTCACTGAGGGTCACGGTCATCACCGGTTCATCAGCAATTATTGCCAATCCTGACTTGCCCTTAAGGAGGTGATAGTGAGCTGTGTTCTTGAGCCAATGCAGTCCACCTGCTGTGGGTTGACCTGCTATATCCAGTTGTGAATGATGGAGCACATTTAAACAACTCACTGGAGGAGGAGGCTCCACAAATATCCCCACCTTCTCTTATGGAAGTGACCAATGCATCAGTGCAAACAAAAAGCCTGAAGCATTCGCAGCTATATAAATGCAGTGGCTGCAAGACCTGGTCATAGGTAAGGAATACTGTGGAGAGTAACTCATCTCCTGACTCCCTAAATCCTGACCACTATCTACAAGGCACAAGGAAGGATTTTGACCCAGTGGCAGTGAAGAAATGGTGATATATTTCCAAGTCAGGATGGTGAGTGACTTCGAGGGGAACTTGCAGGTGGTGGTATTCCCACATATCTGTTTTCCTTGTCCTTCTAGAGGGTAGTGGTTGAGGTTTTAGAAGGTGTTATGTAAAGGTCTTTGGTGAATTTATGCAGTGCATCTTGTAGATAGTATACAATATTGTTACTGAGCACTGTTGGTGGACGGAGTGGAAGCTTGTGGATGTAGCACAAATCAAGCTGCTGCTTTGTCTGGATGGCATCTTGCTTCTCGAGTGTTGTCGGGGCTGCACTCATCCAGGCAAGTGGAGAGTATTCCATCACACTCCTTCCTGACTTGTGCCTTGTAGATGGTGGACAGGCTTTGGGGAGTCAGGAAGTCCTTTACTCTTCACAATGTTCCTGGCCTCTGATCAGCTCTTGTAGCGCTGTATTTATATAGCTGTGAATGCTTCAGGCTATTTTTTTTACTTGCATTGATGTATTGGTCTCTTCCATTAGTGACGCTGGGGATATTTGTAGAGTGTTCTTCTCCAGTGAGTTGTTTAATTGCCGCTCACCATTCATGACTGGATGCAGCAGGGCTGCTGAGCTTAAACCTGATCCGTTGGTATGGTTAGCTCTATCAAACACTTGCTGTTGTTTGGCATTCAAGTAATCCTGTGTGTAGCTTCAGCAGGCTAACACCTTTGCAGGTAGGGCTAGTGCTGCTCCTGGTATACCATGCTACACTCTACTACTAAACCAGGGTTGATCCCCTACCTTGATAGTAATGGTTAGGTGGGGGCTATGCTGGGCCATGAAGTTGCAGATTGTGCTGGAGTACAATTTTGCTGCTGTTGAGGAATCTGTTCAAAGTCTGTCCCATTTAGCATGGTGATAGTGCCAAAAAGCATGTTGGAGGGAAGTTGTTAGCACTGCTAGCTCACAGTGCCAGATACCCGAGATCGAATTCAGCCTTGGATGATTGTCTGTGTGGAGTTTGCACATTCTTCCCGTATCTGTGTGGGTTTCTCCAGGTGCTCCAGTTTCCTTTACAGTCCAAAGTTGTGCAGATTAGGTGGACTGGCCATGCTAAATTGCCCTGTAATGTCTAGAGATGTGCATGCTAGGTGGATTAGCCACAGGAAATGTTACAGGGATAGGGTGGGGAGGTGGGTCCAGGTGGGATGTTCTTTGGAGGGTGGGTGCAGACTCGATGGGCCGAAAGCCCTTTATCAGCACTGTAGGGATTCTATGATTCCATGAGGGTGTTCTCAATGTGGATGTCAGACGTTGTCTCTCAGAGGACTGTGCGAAGGTCACTCTTATTAATTCTATCAATGACAGATGTATCTGCAGCTGGAAAATTGGTGAGGATGAGGTCAAGTGTGTTTTTCTCTCATGTTGGTTCTCTCACTACCTGCCGCAGACCAAGTCTAGCAGCTATGTCCTATAGGAGCTGACCAGCTCTATCTGTAGTACTGTTGCCAAGCCACTCTTGTTGGTGGACAGTGAAATCCCCCACCCAGAGTACATTTTGTGCTTTTGCCAAACTCAATGCTTCCTCCAAATGTTGTTCAACATGGAGGAGTACTAATTCATCAGCTGAGGGAGGATGGTGCTTGGTAATCAGCAGGAGGTTTCCTTGTCCATGTTTAACCTAAGCCATGAGACTTCATGGGATTCAAAGTCAATGTTAAGGACTCCCAGGGCAACTCTTTCCTGACTATATTCCACTGAGTCACCACCTCTTTTGGGTCGGTCCTGCCTGTGAGACAGGACATACCCAGGGATGGTGGTGGTGATGTCTGAGACATTGTAAGGTATGATTCACTGAGTAGGTCTGTCAAGCTGTTGCTTGACTAGTCTGTGAGACAGCCGTCCCAATTTTGGTACTAGTCCCCAGATACTCATAAAGAGCACTTTGCAGGGTTGACAGGGCCGTTTCTGCCATTGGCTTTTTTAACGTCTAGGTCAATGCCAGGTGGTCTGTCTGATTTCATTTCTTTGTAGCGATTGATACAACTGAGTGGCTTGCCAGGCAATTTCAGAGTCAACCACATTATTGTGAGTCTGGAATGGGGAGGCAATGGTATTATCAGTGTACTGTAAATTCAGAGATCCAGATCATGTTCTGGGGACCTGGGTTCAAATCCCACCACGACAGATGTTGGGGTTTGAATTCAATAAATATCTGCAATTAACAGTCTAATGATAACCAAGAATCCATTATCAATTATCCAGCAAACCAATCTGGTTCACTAATGTCCATTAGGGAAGGAAACGGACATCCTTACCTGGCCTGGCCTACATGTGACTCCAGACCCACACCAATGTGGTTGACTCTGAACCGCCCTCTGGATAATTAGGAATGGGCAATAAATGCTGCCTAACCAGTGACACCCTCATTCCATGAATGAATAAATGAATAAAAAAATGTATTGCATGTAAGCCAGACCAGGTGAGGATGGCAGATTTCCTTCCCTGAAGGAAATTCATGAATCAGATGTGGTTTCCAAAAATTGGCAGTGATTTCATCAGTAGACTCTTAATTCCAGGTTTTTTTTTAAATTCAAATTCCACCATCTGCAATGGCAAGATTTGAATCTAGGTCCCCAGAACATGTGCTGAGTCTCTGAGTTAATATTCTGGCAATAATACCAGCAGGCCATTGCTTCTCCAAACATCTCTGTGACATCCAATTTTAGGAACCTTCTGTCTGTGAACTAACACGCATTTTTAACCTTTCCCTTTGGCATTCTAAAAAGAAAATGGTTTACATCTGAAATTTTAAAAAAGTATATGTTTATTTTACTTTTTAGCTTTGTTATTCACCATGTATAATAGTCCTGTCAAACGACCAGTGGTGTTCTGGTTTGGGTAGTTTGCTGCCACAATAATCCTTTCACAATGATTGATCTCAGACTTATTTAGTTATCAATGGGAGGGGATAAATCACTGATGAGTCCAAGCAGAGGAGGCACTTGTCTAACAAAACAAGTTTGTTTATTGTATTATAGGAATAGTTTGCTAGGCATAATTACTAAGCACTCTTGAGAGCTGCACAAAATATATGCATGCCCATCTGGTATCACACAGAACTCAACTGCCCCAACCAAAGAGGTTGACTTCAAACAATATCAGTTTGTGTGGAATTCAATGCAATATAGATATTAACTTCTTCAGAATAGTTACCTTTGCAACACAATCCATCAGAACTCACTATGGTGAAACAGTCACTCGAATGTGATACATTAAAAATTGAGCTTAGATTACGAGATATGTGAGCTACAGTCTTTCAGGAAGACATGTTGGAATTATCAATGCTGTTGACTATGAAGGATTAAGAATCAGTTGCTGCTACAATGGAGCTAATTTTATTTACAGTATCTTGGATGGGACAATTGAATAGTCCTCCCAGACCAACTGTTCTTTTAAACAGACTGGACAAACAGAATAGGCAGCGCTAAGGAAAAGTAACAGTCTCTGAAGTATGATAATGTAATGGCACAGTTGGGTTTTAGTAATGGGTTATCATTGCACTTTGTAAACAACAATGTTCCTTTAACTTCAGCAAACACTACTCACCACATTCTCCTGAATCTGGCAGTTCGACACTGAAATGCTGATGGACACATCTCCTGATAAAAAAGAATAAAACTGAATTTACAGCTGTGAAATATTTTCAAACACCTGCACGTCACTTACACAAAATTCAACAAACAGGAAATACTCAGAAAGTTAATAGGCATCTGCTGAGAGGAAAATAGTGAGCTTTTCATACAGGCAGTGCTACTTTCTGCACAGGCGCTGCCTGACCAGCAGAGTGTTTTATTTCAGATTTCTGAAATATGTCAAATTTTACTTTAGTTTTATATTAGCATTCCTTGCTGCTTCGAATTATTTTTCAAGGGACAAAGCAAATAATCTAACATAGGTGACAGCATAACACTTTTAAGAACACCAATAGTTGTACTTAATATCAGTCTGAGAGCCAACAGTCAACATAGTAGATTGCATACTTTTTGTTAAGGCCTTTATTCAATTAGTGTGTGTATTGGGCTAATAAGTGGTTTCTTGTATAATAAGACCTTCCTGGGTATCCAGTCATTCATATTGCGCTCATATGGTCAGAGATATAACTGTTCTATTATTCAGTTGCAAGCTATCCCCTTTATGTACATCTTGGTTAAACTTCACATCTCTTCAATCCTAAAATCTATTGGTCATAACTGAGTGATCCACTGTAGCTCTGACCAACAGCGTAAAGTATACCTTGCAATAATCTCCTCAGGTCAGATCCTTTTCAGATCTCACACATATTTTGACATTGGAACATTAGAATGTAAGATTAAAGTAAAACAGGGTTTTCAGTACAGGTTCAAGCTCAAGATCTATTGAATAAATTTCATGCTTAATTGAAATAATGCTTGTATTCTTGGTGTATCCAAGAACAATGCTGCACAGTTTAATTTAAATGTTCAATGGTGAAGTTTTCAATATAATATATAAGGCAGAATGGAGACTAAGAACTGCCAGATGAAGAAGGTTCATTTAATTGACCTTCCACCATTATCATAATCACAATGGTAATGCATTCATATTAAATCATGTCATGACAAACAAGTCTTCTCTTGATGACTGAATTTACGGCTATTTTAAAAACTTAACAATGAATGCAACTAGATGTTGTGTTTGGTTTTGTGACGATGTTCTAGTTTCTAATCCAATCAAAAAGGACTTGAGCCCAGTATTTACATGGCGCTTCTGTACAAAGTTGAGAGGGCACAGCACTGTTTAGTATGGTATTAGGGAATACTGGGGTGCAGTGAAGGAACATTGAGGGAGCAAGAGGGAGTACTGCACTGTTCAGTGCAGTGCTGAGGGAGAACTGAGGGAGTACTGAGGGTGTACTGCACTGTTCATTCTTGTGTTGGGTTAGAACTCAGGGAATACTACACTGTTGAGGGAGTACTGTACAATTTAGAGATAATGGGAACTGCAGATGCTGGAGATTCCAAGATAATAAAATGTGAGGCTGGATGAACACAGCAGGCCAAGCAGCATCTCAGGAGCACACAAGCTGACGTTTCGGGCCTAGACCCTTCATCAGAGAGGGGGATGGGGGGAGGGAACTGGAATAAATAGGGAGAGAGGGGGAGGCGGACCGAAGATGGAGAGTAAAGAAGATAGGTGGAGAGGGTGTAGGTGGGGAGGTAGGGAGGGGATAGGTCAGTCCAGGGAAGACGGACAGGTCAAGGAGGTGGGATGAGGTTAGTAGGTAGCTGGGGGTGCGGCTTGGGGTGGGAGGAAGGGATGGGTGAGAGGAAGAACCGGTTAGGGAGGCAGAGACAGGTTGGACTGGTTTTGGGATGCAGTGGGTGGGGGGGAAGAGCTGGGCTGGTTGTGTGGTGCAGTGGGGGGAGGGGATGAACTGGGCTGGTTTAGGGATGCAGTGGGGGAAGGGGAGATTTTGAAACTGGTGAAGTCCACATTGATACCATATGGCTGCAGGGTTCCCAGGCGGAATATGAGTTGCTGTTCCTGCAACCTTCGGGTGGCATCATTGTGGCAGTGCAGGAGGCCCATGATGGACATGTCATCAAGAGAATGGGAGGGGGAGTGGAAATGGTTTGCGACTGGGAGGTGCAGTTGTTTGTTGCGAACTGAGCGGAGGTGTTCTGCAAAGCGGTCCCCAAGCCTCTGCTTGGTTTCCCCAATGTAGAGGAAGCCGCACCGGGTACAGTGGATGCAGTATACCACATTGGCAGATGTGCAGGTGAACCTCTGCTTAATGTGGAATGTCATCTTGGGGCCTGGGATGGGGGTGAGGGAGGAGGTGTGGGGACAAGTGTAGCATTTCCTGCGGTTGCAGGGGAAGGTGCCGGGTGTGGTGGGGTTGGAGGGCAGTGTGGAGCGAACAAGGGAGTCACGGAGAGAGTGGTCTCTCCGGAAAGCAGACAGGGGAGGGGATGGAAAAATGTCTTGGGTGGTGGGGTCGGATTGTAAATGGCGGAAGTGTCGGAGGATAATGCGTTGTATCCGGAGGTTGGTAGGGTGGTGTGTGAGAACGAGGGGGATCCTCTTGGGGCGGTTGTGGCGGGGGCGGGGTGTGAGGGATGTGTCGCGGGAAATGCGGGAGACGCGGTCAAGGGCGTTCTCAATCACCGTGGGGGGAAAGTTGCGGTCCTTAAAGAACTTGGACATCTGGGACGTGCGGGAGTGGAATGTCTTATCGTGGGAGCAGATGCGGCGGAGGCGGAGGAATTGGGAATAGGGGATGGAATTTTTGCAGGAGGGTGGGTGGGAGGAGGTGTATTCTAGGTAGCTGTGGGAGTCGGTGGGCTTGAAATGGACATCAGTTACAAGCTGGTTGCTGTACAATTTAGTTTGGTGTCGAGGGAGCACTGAGGGAGAACTGAGGCAGAACCAAGGAAGAACTGAGAGAGTACTGAACTGTGCAATACTCCCTCAGTTCTTGCTCTGTATTTCCTCAACACTGTACTGTACAGTGCAGTAGTTCCTCAGTTCTCTCTCAGTGCTTCTTCATACTCACTGTATATTCCCTCAAAACCATATTGAACAGTGCGGTACTCCCAGTTCTCCCTCAGCTCTCTCTCAGCACTGTACTGAACTGTCCAAAGATATGCAGGATAAATGAATTGGCCATGCTAAATTGCCCATAACATCCAGGGATGTGCAGCCTAAGTGAATTATCCACGGAAAATAAAGGGTTACAGAGATAGGGTAGGGGGTATGTCTGGGTAGGGTGCACTTCAAAGGGTCAGTGTGGACCTGAAGTGCTGAATAGCCTTCTTCCACACTGTAGGGATTCTATGATATGATCTTTGTGATACTGAGGGTGTACTGAGGCATAACTGAGGAACTACTACAATGTTCACGAGTGTTGAGCAAGTACTGAGTAAGGACAGAGGGAGTACTGCACTGTTCAGCACAGTATGGAGACAGAGAACTGAGTGACACCTGAGGGAGAACTGAGCGAGTACTGCACTGTGGGATACAGTGTTGACGGAGTACTGCACGGTGGGATACAGTGTTGAGGGAGTACTGAGGGAGTACTGCACTGTGGGATACAGTGTTGAGGGAGTACTGAGGGAGTACTGCACTGTGGGATACAGTGTTGAGGGAGTACTGAGGGAGTACTGAGGGAGTACTGCATTGTGGGATACAGTGTTGAGGGGGTACTGAAGGAGAACTGAGGGAGTACTGCACTGTGGGATACAGTGTTGAGGGAGTACTGAGGGAGTACAGCACTGTGGGATACAGTGTTGAGGGAGTCCTGAGGGAGTACCGCACTGTGGGATACAGTGTTCAGGGAGTCCTGAGGGAGAACTGAGCGAGTACTGCACGGTGGGATACAGTGTTGAGGGAGTACTGAGGGAGTACTGCACTGTGCGATACAGTGTTGAGGGAGTACTGAGGGAGTACTGCACTGTGGGATACAGTGTTGAGAGAGTACTGAGGGAGTACTGCACTGTGGGATACAGTGTTGAGGGAGTACAGAGGGAGAACTGAGGGAGTACTGCACTGTGGGATACAGTGTTGAGGGAGTACTGAGGGAGTACTGCACTGTGGGATACAGTGATGAGGGAGTCCTGAGGGAGTACTGCACTGTGGGATACAGTGTTCAGGGAGTCCTGAGGGAGAACTGAGGGAGTACTGCACTGTGGGATACAGTGTTGAGGGAGTATTGAGGGAGTACTGAACTGTTGGATTCAGCGTTGTGGGAGTATTGAGGGAGTACTGCACTGTGGGATACAGTGGTGAGGAAGTACTGAGGGAGTACTGCACTGTGGGATATAGTGTTGAGAGAGTACTGCACTGTGGGATATAGTGTTGAGGGATACTGAGGGAGAACTGCACTGTGGGATATAGTGTTGAGGGAGTACTGCACTGTGGGGTATAGTGTTGAGGGAGTACTGCACTGTGGGATATAGTGTTGAGGGAGTACTGCACTGTGGAATATAGTGTTGAGGGAGTACTGCACTGTGGGATATAGTGTTGAGGGAGTACTGCACTGTGGGATACAGTGGTGAGGAAGTACTGAGGGAGTACTGCACTGTGGGATACAGTGTTGAGGGAGTACTGAGGGAGTACTGCACTGTGGGATATAGTGTTGGGGGATACTGAGGGAGAACTGAGGGAGTACTGCACTGTGGGATACAGTGTTGAGGGAGTACTGAGGGAGTACTGCACTGTGGGATACAGTGTTGAGGGAGTCCTGCACTGTGGGATACAGTGTTCAGGGAGTCCTGAGGGAGAACTGAGGGAGTACTGCACTGTGGGATACAGTGTTGAGGGAGTATTGAGGGAGTACTGCACTGTTGGATACAGCGTTGTGGGTGTATTGAGGGAGTACTGCACTGTGGGATACAGTGGTGAGGAAGTACTGAGGGAGTACTGCACTGTGGGATATAGTGTTGAGAGAGTACTGCACTGTGGGATATAGTGTTGAGGGATACTGAGGGAGAACTGCACTGTGGGATATAGTGTTGAGGGAGTACTGCACTGTGGAATATAGTGTTGAGGGAGTACTGCACTGTGGGATATAGTGTTGAGGGAGTACTGCACTGTGGGATACAGTGGTGAGGAAGTACTGAGGGAGTACTGCACTGTGGGATACAGTGTTGAGGGAGTACTGAGGGAGTACTGCACTGTGGGATACAGTGTTGAGGGAGTCCTGAGGGAGTACTGCACTGTGGGATACAGTGTTCAGGGAGTCCTGAGGGAGAACTGAGGGAGTACTGCACTGTGGGATACAGTGTTGAGGGAGTATTGAGGGAGTACTGAACTGTTGGATACAGCGTTGTGGGTGTATTGAGGGAGTACTGCACTGTGGGATACAGTGGTGAGGAAGTACTGAGGGAGTACTGCACTGTGGGATATAGTGTTGAGAGAGTACTGCACTGTGGGATATAGTGTTGAGGGATACTGAGGGAGAACTGCACTGTGGGATATAGTGTTGAGGGAGTACTGCACTGTGGGATATAGTGTTGAGGGAGTACTGCACTGTGGAATATAGTGTTGAGGGAGTACTGCACTGTGGGATATAGTGTTGAGGGAGTACTGCACTGTGGGATACAGTGGTGAGGAAGTACAGAGGGAGTACTGAGGGAGTACTGCACTGTGGCATACAGTGTTGAGGGAGTACTGAGGGAGTACTGCACTGTGGGATATAGTGTTGAGGGATACTGAGGGAGAACTGAGGGAGTACTGCACTGTGGGATACAGTGTTGAGGGGGTACTGAGGGTGAACTGAGGGAGTACTGCACTGTGGGATACAGTGTTCAGGGAGTCCTGAGGGAGAACTGAGCGAGTACTGCACTGTGGGATACAGTGTTGAGGGAGTACTGAGGGAGTACTGCACTGTGGGATATAGTGTTGAGGGATACTGAGGGAGAACTGCACTGTGGGATATAGTGTTGAGGGAGTACTGCACTGTGGGATATAGTGTTGAGGGATACTGAGGGAGAACTGCACTGTGGGATATAGTGTTGAGGGAGTACTGCACTGTGGGATATAGTGTTGAGGGAGTACTGCACTGTGGAATATAGTGTTGAGGGAGTACTGCACTGTGGGATATAGTGTTGAGGGAGTACTGCACTGTGGGATACAGTGGTGAGGAAGTACTGAGGGAGTACTGAGGGAGTACTGCACTGTGGGATACAGTGTTGAGGGAGTACTGAGGGAGTACTGCACTGTGGGATATAGTGTTGAGGGATACTGAGGGAGAACTGAGGGAGTACTGCACTGTGGGATACAGTGTTGAGGGGGTACTGAGGGAGAACTGAGGGAGTACTGCACTGTGGGATACAGTGTTCAGGGAGTCCTGAGGGAGAACTGAGCGAGTACTGCACTGTGGGATACAGTGTTCAGGGAGTACTGAGGGAGTACTGCACTGTGGGATATAGTGTTGAGGGATACTGAGGGAGAACTGCACTGTGGGATATAGTGTTGAGGGAGTACTGCACTGTGGGATATAGTGTTGAGGGAGTACTGCACTGTGGAATATAGTGTTGAGGGATACTGAGGGAGAACTGCACTGTGGGATATAGTGTTGAGGGATACTGAGGGAGAACTGCACTGTGGGATACAGTGTTGAAGGAGTACTGCACTGTGGGATATAGTGTTGAGGGGGTACTGAGGGAGTACTGCACTGTGGGATACAGTGTTGAGGGAGTACTGAGGGAGTACTGCACTGTGGGATACAGTGTTGAGGGAGTCCTGAGGGAGTACCGCACTGTGGGATACAGTGTTCAGGGAGTCCTGAGGGAGAACTGAGCGAGTACTGCACGGTGGGATACAGTGTTGAGGGAGTACTGAGGGAGTACTGCACTGTGGGATACAGTGTTGAGGGAGTACTGAGGGAGTACTGCACTGTGGGATACAGTGTTGAGGGAGTACTGAGGGAGTACTGAGGGAGTACTGCACTGTGGGATACAGTGTTGAGGGAGTACAGAGGGAGAACTGAGGGAGTACTGCACTGTGGGATACAGTGTTGAGGGAGTACTGAGGGAGTACTGCACTGTGGGATACAGTGTTGAGGGAGTCCTGAGGGAGTACTGCACTGTGGGATACAGTGGTCAGGGAGTCCTGAGGGAGAACTGAGGGAGTACTGCACTGTGGGATACAGTGTTGAGGGAGTATTGAGGGAGTACTGAACTGTTGGATTCAGCGTTGTGGGAGTATTGAGGGAGTACTGCACTGTGGGATACAGTGGTGAGGAAGTACTGAGGGAGTACTGCACTGTGGGATATAGTGTTGAGAGAGTACTGCACTGTGGGATATAGTGTTGAGGGATACTGAGGGAGAACTGCACTGTGGGATATAGTGTTGAGGGAGTACTGCACTGTGGGATATAGTGTTGAGGGAGTACTGCACTGTGGGATATAGTGTTGAGGGAGTACTGCACTGTGGAATATAGTGTTGAGGGAGTACTGCACTGTGGGATATAGTGTTGAGGGAGTACTGCACTGTGGGATATAGTGTTGAGGGAGTACTGCACTGTGGGATACAGTGGTGAGGAAGTACTGAGGGAGTACTGCACTGTGGGATACAGTGTTGAGGGAGTACTGAGGGAGTACTGCACTGTGGGATACAGTGTTGAGGGAGTACTGAGGGAGTACTGAGGGAGTACTGCACTGTGGGATACAGTGTTGAGGGAGTACTGAGGGAGTACTGCACTGTGGGATACAGTGTTGAGGGAGTACAGAGGGAGAACTGAGGGAGTACTGCACTGTGGGATACAGTGTTGAGGGAGTACTGAGGGAGTACTGCACTGTGGGATACAGTGTTGAGGGAGTCCTGAGGGAGTACTGCACTGTGGGATACAGTGTTCAGGGAGTCCTGAGGGAGAACTGAGGGAGTACTGCACTGTGGGATACAGTGTTCAGGGAGTCCTGAGGGAGTACTGAACTGTTGGATTCAGCGTTGTGGGAGTATTGAGGGAGTACTGCACTGTGGGATACAGTGGTGAGGAAGTACTGAGGGAGTACTGCACTGTGGGATACAGTGTTGAGGGAGTACTGAGGGAGTACTGCACTGTGGGATACAGTGTTGAGGGAGTACTGAGGGAGTACTGAGGGAGTACTGCATTGTGGGATACAGTGTTGAGGGGGTACTGAAGGAGAACTGAGGGAGTACTGCACTGTGGGATACAGTGTTGAGGGAGTACTGAGGGAGTACTGCACTGTGGGATACAGTGTTGAGGGAGTCCTGAGGGAGTACCGCACTGTGGGATACAGTGTTCAGGGAGTCCTGAGGGAGAACTGAGCGAGTACTGCACGGTGGGATACAGTGTTGAGGGAGTACTGAGGGAGTACTGCACTGTGCGATACAGTGTTGAGGGAGTACTGAGGGAGTACTGCACTGTGGGATACAGTGTTGAGAGAGTACTGAGGGAGTACTGCACTGTGGGATACAGTGTTGAGGGAGTACAGAGGGAGAACTGAGGGAGTACTGCACTGTGGGATACAGTGTTGAGGGAGTACTGAGGGAGTACTGCACTGTGGGATACAGTGATGAGGGAGTCCTGAGGGAGTACTGCACTGTGGGATACAGTGTTCAGGGAGTCCTGAGGGAGAACTGAGGGAGTACTGCACTGTGGGATACAGTGTTGAGGGAGTATTGAGGGAGTACTGAACTGTTGGATTCAGCGTTGTGGGAGTATTGAGGGAGTACTGCACTGTGGGATACAGTGGTGAGGAAGTACTGAGGGAGTACTGCACTGTGGGATATAGTGTTGAGAGAGTACTGCACTGTGGGATATAGTGTTGAGGGATACTGAGGGAGAACTGCACTGTGGGATATAGTGTTGAGGGAGTACTGCACTGTGGGGTATAGTGTTGAGGGAGTACTGCACTGTGGGATATAGTGTTGAGGGAGTACTGCACTGTGGAATATAGTGTTGAGGGAGTACTGCACTGTGGGATATAGTGTTGAGGGAGTACTGCACTGTGGGATACAGTGGTGAGGAAGTACTGAGGGAGTACTGCACTGTGGGATACAGTGTTGAGGGAGTACTGAGGGAGTACTGCACTGTGGGATATAGTGTTGGGGGATACTGAGGGAGAACTGAGGGAGTACTGCACTGTGGGATACAGTGTTGAGGGAGTACTGAGGGAGTACTGCACTGTGGGATACAGTGTTGAGGGAGTCCTGAGGGAGTACTGCACTGTGGGATACAGTGTTCAGGGAGTCCTGAGGGAGAACTGAGGGAGTACTGCACTGTGGGATACAGTGTTGAGGGAGTATTGAGGGAGTACTGCACTGTTGGATACAGCGTTGTGGGTGTATTGAGGGAGTACTGCACTGTGGGATACAGTGGTGAGGAAGTACTGAGGGAGTACTGCACTGTGGGATATAGTGTTGAGAGAGTACTGCACTGTGGGATATAGTGTTGAGGGATACTGAGGGAGAACTGCACTGTGGGATATAGTGTTGAGGGAGTACTGCACTGTGGAATATAGTGTTGAGGGAGTACTGCACTGTGGGATATAGTGTTGAGGGAGTACTGCACTGTGGGATACAGTGGTGAGGAAGTACTGAGGGAGTACTGCACTGTGGGATACAGTGTTGAGGGAGTACTGAGGGAGTACTGCATTGTGGGATACAGTGTTGAGGGAGTCCTGAGGGAGTACTGCACTGTGGGATACAGTGTTCAGGGAGTCCTGAGGGAGAACTGAGGGAGTACTGCACTGTGGGATACAGTGTTGAGGGAGTATTGAGGGAGTACTGAACTGTTGGATACAGCGTTGTGGGTGTATTGAGGGAGTACTGCACTGTGGGATACAGTGGTGAGGAAGTACTGAGGGAGTACTGCACTGTGGGATATAGTGTTGAGAGAGTACTGCACTGTGGGATATAGTGTTGAGGGATACTGAGGGAGAACTGCACTGTGGGATATAGTGTTGAGGGAGTACTGCACTGTGGGATATAGTGTTGAGGGAGTACTGCACTGTGGAATATAGTGTTGAGGGAGTACTGCACTGTGGGATATAGTGTTGAGGGAGTACTGCACTGTGGGATACAGTGGTGAGGAAGTACTGAGGGAGTACTGAGGGAGTACTGCACTGTGGCATACAGTGTTGAGGGAGTACTGAGGGAGTACTGCACTGTGGGATATAGTGTTGAGGGATACTGAGGGAGAACTGAGGGAGTACTGCACTGTGGGATACAGTGTTGAGGGGGTACTGAGGGAGAACTGAGGGAGTACTGCACTGTGGGATACAGTGTTCAGGGAGTCCTGAGGGAGAACTGAGCGAGTACTGCACTGTGGGATACAGTGTTGAGGGAGTACTGAGGGAGTACTGCACTGTGGGATATAGTGTTGAGGGATACTGAGGGAGAACTGCACTGTGGGATATAGTGTTGAGGGAGTACTGCACTGTGGGATATAGTGTTGAGGGATACTGAGGGAGAACTGCACTGTGGGATATAGTGTTGAGGGAGTACTGCACTGTGGGATATAGTGTTGAGGGAGTACTGCACTGTGGAATATAGTGTTGAGGGAGTACTGCACTGTGGGATATAGTGTTGAGGGAGTACTGCACTGTGGGATACAGTGGTGAGGAAGTACTGAGGGAGTACTGAGGGAGTACTGCACTGTGGGATACAGTGTTGAGGGAGTACTGAGGGAGTACTGCACTGTGGGATATAGTGTTGAGGGATACTGAGGGAGAACTGAGGGAGTACTGCACTGTGGGATACAGTGTTGAGGGGGTACTGAGGGAGAACTGAGGGAGTACTGCACTGTGGGATACAGTGTTCAGGGAGTCCTGAGGGAGAACTGAGCGAGTACTGCACTGTGGGATACAGTGTTCAGGGAGTACTGAGGGAGTACTGCACTGTGGGATATAGTGTTGAGGGATACTGAGGGAGAACTGCACTGTGGGATATAGTGTTGAGGGAGTACTGCACTGTGGGATATAGTGTTGAGGGAGTACTGCACTGTGGAATATAGTGTTGAGGGATACTGAGGGAGAACTGCACTGTGGGATATAGTGTTGAGGGATACTGAGGGAGAACTGCACTGTGGGATACAGTGTTGAAGGAGTACTGCACTGTGGGATATAGTGTTGAGGGGGTACTGAGGGAGTACTGCACTGTGGGATACAGTGTTGAGGGAGTACTGAGGGAGTACTGCACTGTGGGATACAGTGTTGAGGGAGTCCTGAGGGAGTACCGCACTTTGGGATACAGTGTTCAGGGAGTCCTGAGGGAGAACTGAGCGAGTACTGCACGGTGGGATACAGTGTTGAGGGAGTACTGAGGGAGTACTGCACTGTGGGATACAGTGTTGAGGGAGTACTGAGGGAGTACTGAGGGAGTACTGCACTGTGGGATACAGTGTTGAGGGAGTACTGAGGGAGTACTGAGGGAGTACTGCACTGTGGGATACAGTGTTGAGGGAGTACAGAGGGAGAACTGAGGGAGTACTGCACTGTGGGATACAGTGTTGAGGGAGTACTGAGGGAGTACTGCACTGTGGGATACAGTGTTGAGGGAGTCCTGAGGGAGTACTGCACTGTGGGATACAGTGGTCAGGGAGTCCTGAGGGAGAACTGAGGGAGTACTGCACTGTGGGATACAGTGTTGAGGGAGTATTGAGGGAGTACTGAACTGTTGGATTCAGCGTTGTGGGAGTATTGAGGGAGTACTGCACTGTGGGATACAGTGGTGAGGAAGTACTGAGGGAGTACTGCACTGTGGGATATAGTGTTGAGAGAGTACTGCACTGTGGGATATAGTGTTGAGGGATACTGAGGGAGAACTGCACTGTGGGATATAGTGTTGAGGGAGTACTGCACTGTGGGATATAGTGTTGAGGGAGTACTGCACTGTGGGATATAGTGTTGAGGGAGTACTGCACTGTGGAATATAGTGTTGAGGGAGTACTGCACTGTGGGATATAGTGTTGAGGGAGTACTGCACTGTGGGATACAGTGGTGAGGAAGTACTGAGGGAGTACTGCACTGTGGGATACAGTGTTGAGGGAGTACTGAGGGAGTACTGCACTGTGGGATACAGTGTTGAGGGAGTACTGAGGGAGTACTGAGGGAGTACTGCACTGTGGGATACAGTGTTGAGGGAGTACTGAGGGAGTACTGCACTGTGGGATACAGTGTTGAGGGAGTACAGAGGGAGAACTGAGGGAGTACTGCACTGTGGGATACAGTGTTGAGGGAGTACTGAGGGAGTACTGCACTGTGGGATACAGTGTTGAGGGAGTCCTGAGGGAGTACTGCACTGTGGGATACAGTGTTCAGGGAGTCCTGAGGGAGAACTGAGGGAGTACTGCACTGTGGGATACAGTGTTCAGGGAGTCCTGAGGGAGTACTGAACTGTTGGATTCAGCGTTGTGGGAGTATTGAGGGAGTACTGCACTGTGGGATACAGTGGTGAGGAAGTACTGAGGGAGTACTGCACTGTGGGATATAGTGTTGAGAGAGTACTGCACTGTGGGATATAGTGTTGAGGGATACTGAGGGAGAACTGCACTGTGGGATATAGTGTTGAGGGAGTACTGCACTGTGGGATATAGTGTTGAGGGAGTACTGCACTGTGGGATATAGTGTTGAGGGAGTACTGCACTGTGGAATATAGTGTTGAGGGAGTACTGCACTGTGGGATATAGTGTTGAGGGAGTACTGCACTGTGGGATACAGTGGTGAGGAAGTACTGAGGGAGTACTGCACTGTGGGATACAGTGTTGAGGGAGTACTGAGGGAGTACTGCACTGTGGGATATAATGTTGAGGGATACTGAGGGAGAACTGAGGGAGTACTGCACTGTGGGATACAGTGTTGAAGGGGTACTGAGGGAGAACTGAGGGAGTACTGCACTGTGGGATACAGTGTTGAGGGAGTACTGAGGGAGTACTGCACTGTGGGATACAGTGTTGAGGGAGTCCTGAGGGAGTACTGCACTGTGGGATACAGTGTTCAGGGAGTCCTGAGGGAGAACTGAGGGAGTACTGCACTGTGGGATATAGTGTTGAGGGATACTGAGGGAGAACTGCACTGTGGGATATAGTGTTGAGGGAGTACTGCACTGTGAGATATAGTGTTGAGGGAGTACTGCACTGTGGAATATAGTGTTGAGGGATACTGAGGGAGAACTGCACTGTGGGATATAGTGTTGAGGGATACTGAGGGAGAACTGCACTGTGGGATACAGTGTTGAGGGAGTACTGCACTGTGGGATATAGTGTTGAGGGAGTACTTCACTGTGGGATACAGCGTTGAGGCAGAACCGAGGGAGGATTGAATTGTTGAAATCATCTTGGTCAGATGAAACATTGAACAAAAGTCCTACAAACTTTTCCATTGGATTTAAAAGATCGCACAGCACTATTTAAAGGAGAACAGGAAGCAATCCAATATTCTAGTCAACATTTACCCTTAACCATCACCACTATAAAGCATTTATATATATCTTTGCTGTTCATGTACAAAAATTGACTGCCGCATTTGAGTGCATTACAACAGTGATTATAATTCAAAAGTACTTTAATGACTGTGAAGTGCTTTGCACATTTTTTGGACATGAAAGTAGTTATATAAATGCAAGTCTTTCTTTTCTTCTTTCAAAACAGAGGGCAAGAAATGAGTTGGAAATGACAGTCTTTCAGAATGTGCATGCATTAGAAATTCTGTATTGGTTTGAAGCAGTTTTGTATTTACATTGATTCTGATGTCGTGCATTGCAGATCAAAATGTCAAAATGCAAACTGACTTTGAAGTGGAATGAGAGACTGTCATCAGGATAGAAGATAAGCCATAGGGTAGTACTATCAGGTCTGATCTGACTCAAGCAAGATTTTTGCTGTTAGCTCAAGTGTTAAAGTGAAATGGTCCAGTAGATGTGATCTGGAAGTGTGCTGACAAGATGGTCAGATTGTACTTTTTTAAGTCACTAAATCTTCTCTTTCGCTTGCAGAACAAGCAGATCCATAATCTGTAGGAATGAACAAAGATGGGTAAAGTAGTGCCTAAGGGGTGGTTTACAGGGAAGGTGATGGCCTAGTGGTGTTATCGCTGAACTGTTAATCTAGAGACCCAGATAATGTTCTGGGGACCCGGGTTTGAATCCTACCATGGCAGATGGTGGAATTTGCATTTTAAAAATATCTGGAATTAAAAAAATCTAACGATGACTATGAATCCGTTGTTGATTGTCAGAAAAAAAAAACCGTCTGGTTCACTAATACCCTTCCGGGAAGGAAACTGCCAATCCTTAGCTGGTCTGGCCTACATGTGACTCCAGACCCACTGCAATGTGGTTGACTCCTAGCTGCGCTCTGGGCAATTTGGGATGGGCAATAAATGCTGCCTAGCCAGCGACACCCTCATCCCATTAATGAACAAAGAAACATTCTCAAGGTTTGCTGGTCAACAATACTCTGGTTGTGGGAGAGCAAGATAACAGAGTTAGAGTTAATGACTATGCTGGAATGGCAAAGCATTAGAGTCAGGATCAATCAAACCTCAGTGCTGCCATCTGGGTGCTCAAGACCATGGGAGGGATGGTGCTGTGCTCAGAGATTCTGTGAAATCTTACTATGTCAGCCACTCCAGGAGACCAGAGACTCCATACCTGGGGAGAATAACACTACTAACCCATCATCAGAGCAGCTACACCCATGCAGGGTGTAGGCACTTGCATTTGAAATCAAGGCCACATACCAGTGAGCACAGCAGAGTCATGTCTCAGTAATTGAGGGAGATATTTTTTGAATCAATCTGTTCACAGTTGTCTGGAGGGATACGGGCCAGAAGCACACAGGTGGGACTAATTTAGTTTGGGATTAAGTTCGGCATGGATTGGTTGGACCAAGAATCTGTTTTTGTGCTGTATGTCTCTATGCTATTACAAATCTCTGGAGCCTGTTGAACTTGAATCTGGGCCTCCTGGTTCTGAGGGAGGCTATGATAGCCAAGATCTCAAACTTTTGGAGGGCTCTTAGGGAACAGATGCACAATAAACTGCACTTTGATGGTAGACATTTAGCTAGGTTAGATAATGCCCTCCCAAATGGGCAACACTCTGGTGAACCATTTCTGTGCTCTCTCTGAAGCCTCCACACCCTTCTGGTAGTGTGGTGACCAGAAATGTATGTAATATTCCAAATGTGGCCGAACTAAATTTCTAGCTGAAGTTCTGTATAGTTGCAAATGTTCAGTTTTGCCATTGAGCAGGGAAGTGAGTATGCAGCCACCTCTTGGGAGAGATTGGCATCTGCCAGGAGGACTAGGTCAAACAATCTCTATTATGTACTATAACCTGCACTCCATCACTCCAGCCATTAGCTACATACAGTATTGGCAGGGTGAGAGAGGGAGAAGACCCCTTGAATTCTCCCCAGCAAGACAATAAAGTGCCATTGTGCAGCATGCAGGAACCACCTCAGGGCTTCCTCTCAGGACATGCCCTGAGTGTGCAGCATCTCCTCATCCCCTCTGCCATTGACCTATTGTGTCTAGTAGATGAGGCTGAGGAAGATGTTGCTTCACTGGTGCAGAACACCATCAGCAGGATGGACCCCTGAAAGGCCTGGACCCCCAGACCAAAGTCATTGCACACAAACTGGGATCAAATTCAGTAGCCTCCTTCTGCCTCAGCTGCTGAAGGTTGGTCCACACTCAGATGTAGCGATGGGAATAGAAAATTTAAGATTTTGAGGCTAACACAGGTTTTCTTGACCAAATTAATAAGTCATGGGAATATTGAACAACATATTGTTTCCATTTTACTCATTTGCATTTCATTATTCTTTTTCGGGACTTGATTAGTCAGAACCTAACTCATCCATAATTAGCATTCACTGTTAATTGCAGGATAACGTTAGACACTTCCTTTCTTACGTAGGAGACTATAGTACTTGTGTTCAGTCTATACAATGTTCATGTTTGTTTCCACTTCGATAGTCACTAGTCTATGGGATATAGAGGACACGTGGTCTCTATAGACATTCTGTTACATGCAATGTCAAGGAGGTGGCCTGAGATTATGTTGCACAAGGACAGTTTGCCTCACGTAAAGTTAAAGGCCTGTAACAATGAAGCAGATTCTGACATCTCAGTCTGTACAAACTGTTTGATATATGCCTATTGGATGATCAGTTATCCCAACAGTCAGTTGCACCAGCTGTATGTGACAAATGTCGTTGTGGGTTAGGCTGGCTGGTACTGGTAAACATTACAGACTGACAAACATGGCCTGGCAATACAACAATGGCTATTAAGCCCATTAATCTTGGGCGGATCACATATATATGAATTTGCACTTGGTTTCCCTGGTACAACTCCCCATTGTCCTGGAAGTCAGTAGAGGTTCATGTGTATTCACACCCTCCTCGTCAGGCTCATCCATTTGTCCTCAGCTGAGGAGAAGTGTTGCTTGCCTTGTCGTCCTGATTCAAGAAGTTGCTCATGTTACATGGCCAAATTATACAGTATACGTTAAACCATAACTATGCTTGAAACTCTCTGTGGTGCACACTCAGGATTTTCTCCAGAACTGTGAAAGCAATGAGAGTGCATTTTTAACATGCCAATAGGGTGTTCACTGATGGCTGTGGTGGAGACACGTGCTATATTGTTGTAATGTTATAATGCTCTTCTGTGGGGATATCACACTGGTATTCTCAGCTAGATCTAGAAGGGTAGCCAATATCATCCAAAATCCAGTGCAGCACTGATGTTGTCTTAAAACTAAGGCCTAATTTCATCAAGTTTTAAGATTATACATGTTCATGCAATACAAATGTGTTTTAAATAGGAACCAGGCATGGACTGATGTGAGCTCCAATCTGCCAGTGCTGCACCATCAATTTCATTTTTCTGTCTGCATCATAATTTCAAAATTTCAGCTCCCACATATTTGACTCGCCCATCCAACACAGTTCCTGCTCCTGGAGTCATCACTGAATTCCACCGTTTTTATTGTTTGTATATGTATATAGGAGGCAAGATTATTCTACCCTTAGCAGTGAGGGTTTTCTTTATTTGAGACTTAAAAGGTGTTGAATTTGAGAATTTCAAATAATAACTCTCACTTACTATGTAGGCTGTGTACAGATCCTGAAGATGAACCTTTTGGAATAACTGGCATCAAGGCATGTTGGATGGCCAACTCCCACATCTGGGCAACATCTACCCCAGTGCCACCTGTCAACACACTGCTGTTTTTAGGTGAACTTGAATGATTGGTCAGGTTTTCACCAACAAAGTATACCACACTTGCAGTGGTAATTTCAAAACAGTGAGGATTGGCTCCACAAGGTAATAAGTTAAAGGTTTTTCCTGGTTCCAGAGACAAAATTTCTGATAGCGGAATTTCCTGCAATTAAAACAGTTAGATTTTATTTTGTAATAAAACTTATAGTAAGCATTATGACAAAATAACAACATTGTTATATTTTAATCCAAGATTGGGGCACATAAGGAACAAGTACAGGTGAATTATATCACTGAGTTATATCTTTGTAACAAATATATTTCTCCAGCCTCCTTTTTTTCCCTCCCTTTCACTATTCCTTCCAAAAAGGCAGGGACTAATGTCTAGATCCAATTCTATATACAAAGCAAGTCCTTTCGTACCCAATAAAGATTGTTCACAGGCAGTTTCACTCAGGATTACTGTAATTCATGCCAATATTCTACTCTCTAGTTGTTTTGCCCATTATCCCAATCACTGCAAGGTCAGCAAGACCCTAAGTCCTGACACAGTAATCCCAGGAACATGAAGATCAATTGATCTGTCACTCTTATCTTATCCAGCTGAAAGTGACAAGGTCCAGAACAGAGCTGAATCAGATATTTTCATGATTGGTCTGACTGAGTACGACAACGTTTAGCACAATGCACTCTTGGGCATCAGGGATTGTCCGCGAAGCAGCTTGTTACAGGTTTGTAACACAAACTGATTTGTACATTTTTGCGACACTGCTTTTCAAAGATCTTTCTGATGTATTTTGTTTTGCAGGAGGGAAATCTCAGAAAGTCACCACTTTGTGAAAGCCTTTCTCAGAATTTCACCTCCACAGGTAAGATTCATTGCTTTTCTCATTCAATTGTTTTACTTGCAGGGATGAATCAAGAGGATGTTTTGGAATGGAATACACATATTGCAATATATGTTCTGTGACTGTAGAAACGGGTTAAAATCACAAAATGGATTTGGAATGTATTGGGTCGGATGAGACAGCAGCCTTGCTTTATCTTTTCCTGCTCAATGACGTAAAAGCTAAAGTTGTGTGCCCCATTAGTTTTTATTACAATTACAATTTCAAACACAGTTCAGTTTAAAAGTTGTAACGTGTTAATCTTTAACTCCGGCAAATTGAAACCTACCATCTGTTAACACAAAGTCTACAATGCCAGCTGTCAATCATAGGCAGCAATGTGCCATGATGACATAATTCCTCCACATGTCAAAGTGACATAGAATATGAGTCACAGCATGTTGTCCTCAGGAATTGACAGTCACTTTTACATGACCATGGCAAATCGGGAATGAGCATCTTTGTTTACAAAGACTGACATTTTATACTTGATTCACTCTGAATTAAATCTGTAAAATGTTTTTAAAGGGGCAAAATCCTTTTCAGAGTACCATTTCCTTTTCCATATATGTAGTAGAGGCAAAACTGCTTTAAAATGCTTCATACTATTTACTATTAAAGTTGAAGTTTTTCTTCGTACTTTTTAAATAAAAATTACAAAATTCCCAAATTGTTCATGATCCAAGTCTTATGTTATTTCCTGTATTGCAAAACTACAATCGAAAACATTCATTTCACTTTTCTAGTTAAATATTCAATGCAGAAAAGTTTATTCCATTTAATGTTATCTGTAATTATTTTGAAATGCAATCCATTTAAAGCTACCCAAAATTCTTTCAATAATGATCTAAACTAAAAGGGTTAAAACAAGAGTTCAACCAGAACTTTTCACTGACATTTAGCTTGCATCATTTTGGATTATTTATTCAGTGTCAATGTCTAACTGAGAAAATCAAGTTCGAAATGCTTTACCTTGTAATATTTGCTTCCTGTATCATTCTGAAAGAGCGTGATGCATTTACTATCTAGTCTCCAATAGTGTCTTTTTCGCTACAGGATAAAATCACATTCCAATGTTAGAAAATTCTTAAAAGAACAGTGAATAGCACATTTAAATGGTAGCATCATTGATGTACGAGTATTAGGCAATAAAAGCCTTCTGTGCTGAATAAATGTCAGTGTCACAGGCGGAGCTGTTTATACAGTCGTGCGGAGGTTTTTATGTTAAGTGCCCAAAAAGGTTTTATCGATATTATAGTATATCTCAGGAGACAGGATAATGCTGGAAGACTGATGCAAATTGGACAACACCGTACTGAAGAGTCATATAATAATGAAAAATAAATCAGATTGTGTCTTTCCTTCCCCTTTGCAAAGTTTCCTTGCTTACAGTTTCCAAGCTCCAGTGTTTATTATATTCTTAGTGTACTTGTAAAACCTTTCTCTCCTTCTTTGTACATTTGGACCCACCAGTACCACCCTCTAACTCTGTTTGTAAAATTTAGCCCAAAGATTAATTATAAAGCACATTTATTGACAATTGAGACAGGCTATAAATTAATGTACTGATGTAGTGGTTATCTGACAAAACAATGTTCCATGCACTAAATATGTTTTCAGGAGTTTGTTAGCTTTTGTTTAAATAAGTGGAACTATCTCACTAATCTGTTTTGTGTGAAATTATTTCTTTTTTCTTGTTTGGAAATTATACGTATCAATGTATAAAAAGTGTTCCTCCTAATTATCAGTGTAATTAAATGATCTTGCCACAACCATTAAATCAGACTGTACCAGTAACTACACATACGGTGTAATCACTGCAGAGAACAGTTGGGAGAAAGGGTGCCATTAAGAAAGAAGATAACATACCAGCTCACTATGCCATCTTCTTGAACTGCATACACATTAAATGGATTGTTTGTATCTATCTTTCGACTGCAGCTACTTGCTGTATTTATGACATGCAGCTTCTGATAAGCTTTGAAGCAGTTAATTGATTGGAGGCTATGCAGCAGCATGTAAGACCAATACTAAAGCAGTGCATGTCATCTACACAGATTACATTCTATCAGCTTATCAACTCCTATACTTTCTAAAGTAGCAATAGATCATCAAAAATAATATTTCAACATAGGTCAATTATTTCCGGTATTGCCATGTCAATATAACAGCATTTAAGAAAGGATGGCATGGTGGCATAATGGTTAATGCTACTGTCCCACAGCATCAGGGTCCTGAGTTTGATTCCAATCTTGGCTGACTATCTGTGTGGGGTTTACATGTTCTCTGTATGTTGTTGTTTGGAAGGATGGTGCAGACTTGATGGACTGAGTAGCCACTTTTTGTAGGGATTCCATGACCAAGTTGTAACACCAAGCAAAAGTAAGAAAATTGTTCAGACTGTAGTGATATTTCTGTGACATTAAAAAGTAACATAGCTAATGGAGAACAGTATCACCTCTTCTCCAGACGTTGCTGAGAAACTCTGTTAAATCTAAGGGAAGGTGACAAAGACAAGAATCCTAGTGGCTGATTGTTCACTTGTAGGTAAACTGAGTATAATTAAACGAGACACAGCTTCAATTTCACCCTTTATGACTGGGCTTTCTATTGATTGTAGGTTTGTCCCTAAATGTCTTGAAGGATAGTAAGTGGTAATAGTAACTGTGCATTTCACTCTACAGAGTTGGGATGTGAGAGTTTTTTTTTGTGAAATCAATATAATGTTTCACTATTAGCAGATGTCAACTTGTTAAAAAATAGCAACTTGCATTCAGGGTAGAAATACTCAGTGCACTGTCAGTGACAATCCAGTTTACTTGCATTGATGAAGCAGATTTGAAAGGTGGCATTTAGCTCTTATCTGGGAGAGTTATCTGCTTTAATTTTCTGCATCAGTTTCACTCTTTATATATTGTTAAGCTATTTTGTTATTTTCTGACTGAGCAATGCTGTGTCACAATAATACTGGATGCATTTCACGATACAAATTAGAGTAAATCTTGTTCCATGTTTTGCACAGAGCTATGGATCAGTTGCAGCTAGAGGTGGTCCAGTGATATTTCATTCTTTCCAGTTCAAAGTATTTTTGAGTCCTAAATTGTAAGTGGGAGCTGATAATGAGGTGACCTCAATAAATGATGGAACTAACAGTTTTTGGCAATTAATTTGAAGGGTTGCTAAGAAAACAAAGGAATGATTGAGGAGGTGTATTCGAGATAAAGTCTAGACTATTGGTTTCAGTAGGAAGCAGAGATCACTTTGCAGCAATGCTAAGACTATAATCAAAACACACCTATACATTTGGGCTAAATTCTATTGGGGGAGAGGAACTGGGGGGCTACATTGTACTCATTCTCCATTACAGAAATCACTTGCAGTTTTGTTGTGTGTTTGGGGTCAACTTCTCTTTCATTTCCCAAAGTAATGTTGCTAGAAGTCATAGAAATTTCAATGAGAACTTTCTGTTTACAACTTAGCTTATCTCTCAGCATAAGGTTCCAGCTACTGCTCTCTTTTCTTTAGCATATGATTAGGACATTGTCATCATCATATCTATATCTATATACACATACTGATATTAACCCATTATGCTAGATCTCCACCCAAGTCTTTATCTCTTCTATGCCAGCATCATAAGGATCTGTCCCAACATCTCAGACTTCACAGAATTAGTTTCTGTGGTACTTTGACCAATATCCTTGACCTTGATTGAGTTTTACTCTCATTCTGAGAGTTAGGATGTTTTGTGTGCTCTTCTGTCAATGTAAATATTCCTTTCCTAGGTGATTGTAGAAGTTTCCTCTTTCTCTTCTTCCCAACATCCATTATAAGGCTCCCCCAAGGCCTTGATCAAAAAGAGGATGGTTATCATGGTTATTTATTCTCTTGGCTGTTCACAGCAGAAGGAATTTAGTTAGCAATGATCTTGTGCAGTTATTAAGAAATATCTGGCCACCACACTGGCTGTTCTAGTCTAGTACAACACTTTGAAGTGGCCAAATATTTTTGACCAATTCTGTGAAGAATTTCAAATTGAAGAACTCTTAGTATTACTGATCAAGTATTCAATAACTGTGAGATGACTGTCCTATTCAAAATACTGGCATAATAGTAGTGTTAGATACATGATATGAGCACACAGGAGCAGCAAGCATTTAGGAAGGCAATTTACACATTGCCCTTCATTGCAAGATAGTTTGAGCGCAAGTGAGAGGAAGTCCTATTGCAGCTATACAGGGCTTTGGTGAGACCACATCGGGAATAGTGTGTGCAGTTTTGGTCTCCTCACACATGGAGAAGGAGTAAGACTCTGAAAGCGTGTGTTTTCAAATAAATCTGTTTGACTATAAGCTGGTGTCGTGTGATTTCTTACGTTACCTAAGAAAAGATATACTTCTCACAGAGGGAATGCAGCAAATTTTCACCAGACCATTCCTGGGGTGGCAGGTTTGTCTATGAGGAGAGATTGGGTCTATTGCATGTGTGTGCATTGGAGTTTACAAAATTAAGACAGGGATGCTCTCGTTGAAACATACATAGTTCTGATAGGATTGGACAGACTGGACGTAAGGATAACGGTTGAGGCGTCCAGAATAATGTGTCACTGTCTTAGGGCACAGGACAGGCCATGTGAGACTAAGCTGAGGAGAAATGACTTTACACATATGCCATTGAATCAATGGAATCCTCTTCTGCTGAACGCTGTGTAAGCCATGTCACTAAATACGTTTAAGAAATAAATAGCATTCTAGAGACTAAACAGGTTATGGTATATTGAGAGAGAGCAGAAGGGTGGCATTGAGATAGATGAGCAGCCATGACTATGTTGAATGGCGGAGAAGATTCAATAGGCTAAAAGGACTAGTGTGCCCCAATTTTCTATGTTTCTATGTTTTTATAGTCTGGCCGTCCTTCCAGATAATATTTCTTGATCCGGATACATTTTTCATTTTATCTTGAGCTTCTTGAATCTTTTGCCATTTCTTTTCTGTAGCTAGTAAATGCTTTGTAATTTCTGACATGTAGATTATAAACACTTTAAGGAAGTCCAAGTCTGTTCTGTTCCTTTTGATGATATTCTTGACAGTGTGTCTGCTGTCCTTTAGTCTGCTGTCAGTAATTGTGTCACGCCTCATTAGCCTGTATTGTTGAATTCTAGTCAGCATCTTTGCTATTTCTTTTCAATTTAGACCAATGATCCATGGTTTTGATCTATTTCTTTCTTCAACTTTAACCCCAGCACATAATCTGTATTTTTTTCACAGAACCATGTTACTGCTAAGGCTTTTTTTTCAATGATGCCGCAATATTGCTCCACCTCAGTACATGATTCAGGGACACAGATTTATCTTTTCAATAATTCTGCACACAAACAAATTCTGCCACAACCCTATTTAAGATGCATCAGCTGGTTCTGTTGTCGGTACATGCAATACACAGTGTAGTGAAATTTCTGAGAAGATTAGCAGATGCCTGATTTTGTCAAAAGCATTTTCCTGGTCAATGACATTGTAACTATCCTAAAGGCTCATTAATGTCTACTATATTTAGTAAAGAAACCTGTTTACTTGGTGCATCATTCCAAAGAATCTTTGAAGTTTTGTGATGTTCCTGTAGGCAATGTGAAGTCATTAACAGTTCTGCTTTTCTAAGACTCTACTGTGATTCTTCTAGTTTGGACAATGTACCCAAGATACTGTATTTTCAGTTTTGCAGTTTTCCCTCAATGTCACACCTACATTCTACAGGACATTTATCACTGTTTTAAGTCCGTGTATTAATATGTTGTCCATGTGGCATTTTACACCATCAATATCTTCCAAGTTGTTTGGCATTGTTGTCTGAAATAGTTATGGACAGGACAGTATTTTGAAGAATAATCAGTTAAAGCAATTTCACATGAAAGGTGCAATACACATAGTCAGCTTTCAAGAGTCTTCATCCAAAGGTAATCATCAAAATCCTTTGCTAACATCCAGTTTGATGAATGGGGCATTCTTGACTAGTTTGTTCGACTTTAATCCACTGAATCTCATGTTTCACTTTATTTAATTGAGTTAGATCCACACAGGTTCTTATTGAGCCATTTTGGTTTTGGTGCTGTAACCACACCTGAACACCATCTGGTTGGCCTATTAATTGATGAAATTACTCCTTGCCTGAGCACACACTCTATTTCTTCTTTAACTTTATTAATAATGTGGCGGCACTTTTCTTCTCGTGTTTAAGCAGATTGGTTTTGCATTGTTTCTTTAGATGATATGATGGTCTGTCTTTAACTTCCAAAAAATGAGAGAAATTTTCGCAACTTGCTTGAAAATTCACTTCCTCAGTCTGCATCTGCAATTTCATCAACTTCATAGATTATTTTAACCATTTAGCAAATTCTCATCTGTTGACGAGAACATTGTTATTTTTAAATGACATATCGAGAATCCATGATAAGAGATAATGGGAACTGCAGATGCTGGAGAATCCGAAATAACAAAGTGTGGAGCTGGATGAACACAGCAGGCCAAGCAGCATCTCAGGAGCACAAAAGCTGACGTTTCGGGCCTAGACCCTTCATCAGAGAGGGGGATGGGGTGGGGGTTCTGGAATAAATAGGGAGAGAGGGGGAGGCGGACCGAAGATGGAGAGAAAAGAAGATAGGCGGAGAGGAGAGTATAGGTGGGGAGGTAGGGCGGGGATAGGTCAGTACAGGGAAGATGGACAGGTCAAGGAGGCGGGATGAGGTGGTAGGTAGGAAATGGAGGTGCGGCTTGAGGTGGGAAGAGGGGATAGGTGAGAGGAAGAACAGGTTAGGCAGGCGGGAACGAGCTGGGCTGGTTTTGGGATGTAGTGGGGGGAGAGGAGATTTTGAAGCTGGCGAAATCCACATTGATACCATTGGGCTGCAGGGTTCCCAAGTGGAATATAAGTTGCTGTTCCTGCAACCTTCAGGTGGCATCATTATGGCACTGCAGGAGGCCCAGGATGGACATGTCACCTGAAGAATGGGAGGGGGAGTTGAAATGGTTTGCAACTGGGAGGTGCAGTTGTTTAGTGCGAACCGAGCGGACAGAGTGGTCTCTCTGGAAGGTAGACAAGGGTGAGGTTGGAAAAATGTCTTTAGTGGTGGGGTCGGATTGTAGATGGCGGAAGTGTCGGGGGATGATGCGTTGTATCCGGAGGTTGGTGGGGTGGTATGTGAGGACTATGGGCATTCTCTTTTGGCGGTTATTGCGGGGGTGAACTGTGAGGGATGAGGTACGGGAAATGCGGGAGACACGGTCGAGGGCGTTCTCGACCACTCGGGGAGGGGGGGGGTGTTGGCAGTGGAAGTTGCAGTCCTTGAAGAACGAGGACATCTGGGATGTGTACAGGAGTTGAGTGGCTCATCCTGGGAGCAGATGTGGTGGAGGCAAAGGAATTGGGAATAGGGGATGGAATTTTTGCAGGAAGATGGGTGGGAGGAGGTGTATTCCTGGTAGCTGTGGAAGTCGGTGGACTTGAAATGGACATCAGTTTGTAGGTGGTTGCCTGAGATGGAGACAGAAAGGTCCAGGAAGGTGAGGGATGTGTTGGAGATGGTCCAGGTGAACTTGAGGTTGGGGTGGAAGATGTTGGTGAAGTGGATGAACTGTTTGAGCTCCTCTTGGGAGCATGAGGCGGCACCGATACAGTCATCAATGTAATGGAAGAAGAGTTGGGGTTTAGGGCCAGTGTAGGTGCGAAAGAGGGACTGTTCAACATAACCTACAAAGAGGCAGGCATAGCTTGGGCCCATGCAGGTAACCATGGCCACCCCCCCCCCCCTTGTCTGTAGGAAGTGGGAGGAATCGAAAGAGAAGTTGTTGAGGGTGAGGACGAGGTCAGCTAGGCGGATGAGGGTGTCGGTGGAAGGGGACTGGTTGGGTCTGCAGGACAGGAAGAATCGGAGGGCCTTTAGGCCATTTGTATGGGGAATGCAGGTGTGTCGGGACTGGACGTCCATGGGGAAAATGAGGTGTTGGGGGCCCGGGAATTGGAAGTTCTGGAGGAGGTGGAGGGCATGGGAGGCGGAGAAAATGGAGTCCGCTTAGGTGGAGATGAGTTTGGTGGGGCAAGGCCAGGTGGAGACAATATAATTTCTTTTCACTTGTACCTGAGTTTTGCTGGAGTTGACCTTTTACTTTCAATGATATACCTCCAGGACCTTGCAACTTCATTGTGGATGGGGGCGATTTGATATGTTTTAAGTTATTTGAGCTGATCTGACAACATAAAAACATTGTTCCAGTATCAATGTTCAACTCAGTGGGGTGTCCATTTACTTCCAGATTGACAGTCCAGTATGTCTTTCCAAAATTGTTGATTTTACAGAGAAAGGATTTTTTTGGGTCTTGTATTGATAAAAGGATTTTTTCCATTCAATTACCACTGTCTGTATTTTAAAACAATGTGCTAATTTGAAATGAACCAGACTTCCAAAGTTGCAGCATCATACTCACATGGCTGGACAGTCTTTTCATGTGTGATTTGTTTCCTCCAGATGGGGGAACACCATAAAATTGGTAAGTGATGTATTTTTTTCTCCATTTGTGTGGCCTTTGTATGCTTTCTCCTCTGTGGCCAACAAACTGAATCACCTCACTTGATTTTTGTCATGGTCCATCATTTTCTGCCCAAAATGACATGGTATTCTGCTTTTGAAGCTCTGTCTATCGAATAATTGCTTTCTCTCCCATCAAATCCTCTGCAGTCTCTGAAAGGTCTGAGAAGATCTCATCAGATGATCCAATTATGAGTTAGTTCTACCTTAAACCCTTCATATGTACGATTCTCTGCCAGCCTATAAAGATCAGTAATGACCAAACCCATGCTTTCAGTTGGTCTTTGTTTTCTTCTATTTAAACTTCAATCACTCAATAATCACATTTCTCTGAGCACTGAAATTAGCAGCAAATGTGCATAACAACTCTTCACATGGCACTGTGTTCTGATCAACATACTGTCTTGTTAATACATCACTAGCTATGATACCCAAAGTTCTGACCCAGTCATTCTGATCTTCCTTATTGAATGTTAAAGCTGTTCAATATCTCATAACATGGCATGGTAGCATAGTCGTCAGTACTGCTGTCTCAGTACTGACCAAGGCTCAATCCTGCTTTAGGTGATTATTTATGTGGATTTTGCACATTCTCCCCCATGTCTGTGCGTGTTTCCGCCAGGGGCTCCGGTTTCCTCCTGCAGTCCAAAGAAATGCAGGTTAGGTGTACGGCCATGGTAAATATTGGGTTACGGGGATAGGTTGGAGGGTGGGGGCTGGGACTGGGTGGGATGCTCTTTGGTGGGTCAGTGCAGACTCGAAGGGCCTTGAGCTGCACTGTAAAGATCCTACAATACAGGGCCCCAAACTGCTCACAATATACCAAACGTGGTATGACCAAAGTCGTCAGCCTCTACATCTCTAGTCTTGTTTTCTCACCATTTTGTGATAAATGCTAACATTGCATTTGCCTCCCTAACTGCAAACTGAATCTGCACATTAACCTTAAGAAAATCCTGAACTAGGACTCCCAAGTCCCTTTGCACTTCAGATTTCCAAAGCCTTTCCCCATTTAGAAAATAGTTCATGCCTCTTTTTTCTTCCTACTAAAATGTATAACCTCACACTTTGCCACATTTTATTCCATCTGCCACTTGTTTGTCCACTCATCTACCAAATCGAACTCCTTTTGCAACACCTTCACTTGCTCAACACTATTATCTATCTATCTATCTTTGTTTCATCTGCAAACTTAGCATCAGTGCCCTCAGTTCCTTTGAATTCCATTAATCACTGGCTGCTACTCTTAAAAGGACTCCTTTATCCCCACTCTCTGCTTTCTGCCATTAAGTTAACCCTCTATCCATGCCTGTACCTTGCTCCTAACACATTGGCTCTTATCTTATTTAGTAGCCTCCTGTGTGGCACCTTGTCGAAGGCATTCTGCAAATCCATATAGATCTTGTCCACTAGATCTCCTTTGTTTAACTTGCTTGTTACCTCCTCAAAGAATTGTAACGGATTTTTCATACATGACCTCCCTTTGACAAAGCAGTGCACTTCCAAATATTCCAGTCTCATCCTTAATAATGGACTCAAAAATCTTACCAACGAATGAGAACAGGATGACCAGCCAATAGTTTCCTGTCTTCTGCCTCCCTCCCTCTTTCTAGTCCTCTGGAAACTTCCCTGACTCCAGTGATTACTGAAAGATCACCACAAATGCCTCCACAATCTCCTCAGCCATATTCTTCAGAATCCTGCAGTGTAGTTCATTTGGTTCAGGCGATTTATCCACCTTCAGCTTCCTTCATACCATCTTAGTGATGGCCACTACATTTACCTTTGTCCACGACTCTCTTGAAGTTCTGGTATGCTGCTGGTGTCTCCCACTGTGAAAACTAATGCAAAGTACCTATTCAGTTCCTCTGCCATTTCTGGTTACTTGTTAATAGTTCTCTAGTCTCATTTTCTAGCAGTTTAATGTCCACTCTTGCCTCTCTTTTATCAAGAAAAAACTCGCAATCTTCTTTTATATCACTAGCTACCTTAGCCTTACATTTCATCTTCTCCCTGCTTATTGCTTTGTTGCTCATTCTTAAAGACTTCCTAACACTCTGGCTTATCATCAATCTGCACCATATTGTATGCTTTTCCTATTGCTTTTATGCTATCCCTGACTTCCCTTGTTATCTTCTCCTCTTCTTAATGTGTTTCTTTTCCCTTGGGATGATTTTCCGCTGTGTTACTACCCCTATTCCTCTGGCTGTTAGAGTAAAAAGACACTAGGGTTCTCTTCCTGCTGCTAGAATTACATGTGAGATAATCTATTTTACTGAATTTGCCTTTGCTAAGGATGTGCTTATGGAATGCTACTATATTGGAACAATGAATTAGTAATAGTTAAAATACGTATTTCATTTTGCTACACATTTCAAGAGAATTGCCATTGGGCCAATTTTCTTTTCTTTTTATTTTGTCTGTATTTTAACTATAGTGTAAAAACAAAATGTCAGAACAAAACAAAACACCTTATATTTACCATTAAATTAGAAAAAGTTACAGTCTAGGCTATCTTCTCAATATATTTTGAATGGGTTTGGTCTGGTCCTCTCTCCTTGTTAAGGAACTCTGACACTATCATTACACTATCATACATCACTACTACAGATATTTCTGGTTAATCCTATCACTCCACATTCACAAACAGAAATAAAGCACTGCCTGAACAAATGAAGAGTGGGACCATTTTCCCTGGGTGTGTGAAAGTCCTGTCTTTGGAAACTGACAGCCATCGGATGAGCCAGCAGATCTGGCAGTACTTGTGGTACCGGAGCTAAGTTGTGGGCACTGCTGGGGTTGCCAGGAGGCCCCAGAGAGAAAAGGGCATGGCCAGCCAAGCAAAGCTCCCAAAGATGGGAGGGGAGGATTGTTGCACCTCGATGCCAGGAGGTGGTGGGAGCAGAGTGGTAGGAAGTTAAGTTTTGAAGTGGTGAGGCACAAAAGAGGAAGTAGCAATATTTGAGGTGAGGTGCCCCCATGCACACAGGACACTCCCTAAATAATGCTGTACCTACAATGCCCCTCCTTTACTCCTGCATTTTCAACCAATTATTTAAAAAATGGCCTCCCCTTGCTCACACATGCTTTGGGCAGCTTAATGTTCAGGTCAAGCTCGTTCTCCTCTTAATGACTTAATGGTGGCTGATTTCAGCACCCGCATGCCTACCATACTGTGAGGACAGAGTAAGGGTGGGCAGGAAGGTGGTGGAAAGCCAGCCATCATATTTAATTTTTTTTGAATTAACCTATTCAGAAATGTAATTATACACTCTGGAGCAGGTGGGGCTTGAACCCAAGCCTCCTGGTCCAGGACTATGGATACAACCAGTGCACCACAAGACGGACATTAATGAATTCGACATCTGCCATGTTGGGAATGGAAAGCAGTAATATATAGAGTGAGGTGCCCGATGTTGAATTTATGGATGTGTGAACAGTCAATAATTAATACCTCACAGGTCCTAAAGTACTCTTCTTACCAGCGTGTCTTTGTTGGTGAAGTGAACCATCCAGCCTTCCTTCAGCACAGTGCTACTCCTCCTCTTTGTGTGTTTAATAGACTGCACCACTCTCATCAAGGGAATGTTATTACTTGTGGAAGGGCTTAGAAGAGAAATAAAACAAAACAGCAAAACTTCAATAATTTAGCATTTGGAAACAAATCTTTCTTTGTGGGTGAAATGACACTATCTACTTCTAGAGGAAAAGGATCCAGCCGTGCAGTGTATACCCCATCAGATGCCCCAAACATCACTTTCCCTAAGTGCCTTCACTAATCCCCTCTGTGATTGTGATTGGCTGGTCCCTTTCCTAATCACTCATCCATATCACCGGTTTTTGGAATGATTAGCAGACACCCCTATAGGGTAGGGGGATGCTCTTAGGAGGGTCAGTGTGGACTTAGTGGGCCAAATGGCCTTCTTCCATACTGTGGGATTCTATGATTCCTGGATTAAATTCCAGCCAATAAAAAAAATGGCAAATTTCTATTGTTATCCATTCATTCCTTTAACATTTTTACTTTGTCTTAGGACTATTATTAATTCTCTACGTAGATCATTTAAATCAATGTAAATGTTTTTTTTTATTTCCTTTCCACAACTAATTAAACTGTGCTGTTTCCACATACCTCATTTTCCTGGTCCTAACGTCTCACCACTGCATCTTTCATTTATCTGTCGGACAATCTGCAGCTAGATGTACTTATTCAGCTAACTGGAAGAATCAAGATCTTACACAATGCTCAGGAGGTGCGTGTGCATTGGGCAAAATTAATAATGCTCTAGTGGGCATTTTGAGGAACTAAAGAACATGAGTAGTTTGAACAACAATTCTACAGAGCTATCATAATTACTATTTTGACCGATATTTTTACTTTTATGTCAGCTTCACTGTACGGAAGTACAATCTAAAGAAAGGCTGTAGCTAACAAACAAAACTGTATTGTCTCCAACCTAGATTTAGAATGCACTTCAGTGAACAGCATTGAGGCGTTTGACATGTTTCGCAATGGAAATATTTACAATCTTGCCTTTTTCAATTGACAACAAGAATTAGGGGTATAGAAGATGTGTAAAGAAAAAAACCCATAAAGGTACTCTGCCTATCACTTCCACGAAAACTGATAGTTGTTGAAAATGATGAATTGTAATGTTAGCTGGTAGGTTAGATTTATTGGTCTGTAAATGTAAAATTTTACACATGCTATTCAACAATGAAGCAATCACGTGACCATCCTTGCAAGGAAAGTACAATAGAACCATAAATCTTGAGGTCAAAAGGCAAAATTAAAATTGCTCCACATACATATCATGCAAACCCAGAGTTATCTAGCAAGGTTGAACAGTTGGGAAGAAATGATTTTTTTATTTTGGAAACAAAATAGATTTGTCACAACAAAATAAACGGTGGTTAGAGTCAGCACTTGACTAATCTGATGGCAGGTGGAAACAACTTTGCTTTTCAAGTTGAAAATGCTCAGCAAACAGTATAGCTTATAATCTTAAACTCTAAATAATTCTGAGCCTTCAATGTATAATTACTTCTTTTTAACATTGATTTCTCCATCACCTTGGCACTCACATTATCTGTTTGAAAGCTTCAATCGGCAAAATCATCTTCACAACACTTAGTCAATCTTGACATAATTTCTATTTTGTACATTTCTGTAAAGCAGTGATTAGTTAAAGGTATTAGTTTCCCTGGTATTCCACTTTCTGCCACCCAATGAGTTAACACATTCATCCCCGTTTTAAGCAAGTGATTCACAGAATCAAATCAAGAACACAGGAGCCGCAGTAGGCCATTCAGCCCCTTTAGCCACTCCTACATTCAGATCATGGCTGACCAAAGACCTCAATGCCATATTCCTGCACAGTGCCATATCCCTTGATGTCATTAGTAACTCAGAATATTTTAATCTCAGTCTTGCAATTACTTATTGACTGAGCTTCTACAGCTCTTTGTAATGGAGAAATACAAAGATACACATCCTCTGAGTGAAGGCTTTCCACCTCAACTCAGTCATAAATGGTTTGCCTTTTATTCTGAGACTGTGCCCATGGTTCTAGACCATGCAACCTGGGGAAACATCCTTTCTGAAAATTCTGTCTATTCCTTTAGTAATTTTGCAAATTTCCATGTGATTGCCTCTTCTTAACTCCAAAGAATCCAGGCCCAGTCTACTCAATCGACAGTCTCATCACTGATAGAATCAGACTACTGAACTTCTGCTGCTCTTCTCAGCAATGCATCTTCCATAGGCAAGAGGACTAGACTGCACAGAATACTAAGTCTGAGGCGCAGTCTTACATCTGTTCTATCCAATGAAGCAAAATCTCTTTATACCTGTATTAGGCAAGGTGATGGTGCAGTGGTAATACATTTGTGGGCTTGCAATGTGGAATCCCAGGCCAATCTTCTGCCACCATGGGATCAAATCCCACCATGAGAATTGATGGAAAATCAAGAATAGAGAGCTAACCTAATAATGTCATTAAAAATCATCTCGTTCATATTTGTCCTTTAGAGAAAGAAATTAGTCATTATTACTTGGTCTGGCCTGACTCCAGGCCCACACAATGATTGACTCTTAACTGCTCTCTAGGCAACTACAATAGGCAATAGATGTTGTTGTAGTCAGTGGTGCTTACATTCTATGATTTAATAATAAAAACTCAAATCCTTTTTCAATAATTGCTAACAATTTTATCAGTTGTCTTCAGAATTGCTTGCTGCACCTGCATGCTAGCTTTCAGTGACATATGAACACTTAGGTCGTTTGAGATATCAATCACTCACCGATTAAGAAATATTCTTGTTTGTCCCACTAAAGTGGATAAGCTCACATTTATTCACATTATATTCCATTTGCCATGCTCTTACCCATTCATCCTCTCTAAATCCTCTTGAAGCCTCTGAGCATCCTCCTGACAAATTACATTTCAGCAAAGTTTTATATGATCTGAAAACTTGGAACAATTACAATTGGCCCTCACCTCCAAATCATTCAGATAGACTGTGAACAGCTGCCGCCAAAACGCTGACCCCAGGGTGCTCTGTTGGTCATAGACTGCTAATCTGAGAATGACCCATTCATTCCTACTGTACGCTTTCTGCCTCTAGGCCAACCTCAATCCATGCTAGTATGTTAGCCACGACCCCATCAGCTGTTATTACCTCCAAGTGAGAGGTTAAAATTGTCAACAAACTATTAGATTTGTCCAACATGATTGCCCCTTCATGAATCAATGTTGACTCTGTCCAATTAAGTGATTACCTGCTAAATATTCAGTAATCACATTCTTTATAATAGCTACTGGTATTTTTCTTACAACTGACATCAGGTCTATAGTTCCTACTTTCTCTTCCTCCTTGCTTAAACAGTGGAGTTACATCTGCAATCTTCTAATCTGCAGGCATCTTTGCAGGTTAAAGTTTTGAGCGATTATTACCAATGTTACCATTATTTCTGTCACCTTTTCTTTCAACTCAAGAGAATAAAGCTTGATCCTGTGGATTTGTTAACTTTCTCCAATTCTACTTCTTCGTAATATTAATTTCTTTCTTCATGCTTTCACTAAACTTTTGGCTCTTAATTATTTCATGGAAATCTCTTGTATCTTGATTTGTAAATACAGACACAAAGTGTTTAATTTAGCTCAAAGAAAAACAGAAATAGATGGAGAAACCGAGCAGGTCTGGCTGTACCTGTGGAGAGAAAGGCAGAGTCAACATTTTATGTGTAATGACCCTTCTTCAAGACTGATTGTATGGCATACATATTGAAGATGGAGAGTGGGAAGGAGTAAATGAGATGGAGCCCAGAGAGAGTGTGCAGCAGTAGAGCAGACAAAGGAATGGATTATGGCTAATGGAGGACGTTGGTGGGTGAAAATGGATTGCTTGTGATGAAGACTGCCCATGTGATGACATGGCCAGATGTGTGGGGGTAGGGGAGAGCCCAGGCTTTAAAATCTTTGAACTGGTTATCAGGTCCTCAAGGCTGCAGGTGCTGAGCTTCACTACAGCAAGACTGAGACAGAGATGCTGGTCAGAGAACACGATGGTGTGTTGAAGTGGCAGGAAACTGGAAGATCAGTGTCATTTTTGCAGACAGAATGCAAGTGTTCGTCAAAGTGGTTGTTCAGCCTTTGTTGTGTCTGTCCAATGTAGAGGAGATTACGTTGCAAACAGTGAATACAGTAGGCCAGGTTGAGTGAAGTTGTTTTTGGTTCTGATTTCCAGCATCCACAGTTCTTTGTCTTTACTTAATTTAGCCTCTCTATCATTTCTCAATTTCCTAACATAAATTCTCCTTTCTCCACCTGTAATGTACTGACATTTGTCTTTGCTGAACTCCTCATTTTCAGATACCTGCAAAAGTTTTTACAATCTGTTTTTATGTTTTTGATAATTTTACATTCATATAATTTTATCTAACTTTTGGTCCTCCTTTCCTGAATTCTAAAATTCCCCAATTCCAAGAACTTATACTTTTTTTAACAATTTTATAAATCTGCTTCTTTGATCTCATAGTATCTTTAAATTTCCTTGGTAACCATGGCTCTCTCTCTTTTTCTGTTGAATATTCAGCCTATTGACTGCTCAGATATTCAAGAGATGATGGCTGATTTGGTAAACCTCAGCTCCACCTTCTAACTTTATCCACATAACCTGAAATTCCCTTGTTGATTAAAAATCTGTCTACATCGGCCTCGAATATACTTAATGACTCAGCCTCAAAAAAACCCTGAGGTAACAATTCCACTGATCGACTACCCTCCAAGAGAAGGTAAGGCCTCAATTCTATTGTAAACAAGTGACTCTTTACTCTGAGATGATGCCTTCTGATCCCAGACCTTCCCATAAGGGGAAACAACATTTCTGCATCTGATCTATCAAGCCCCTAAAAAATCTTATGTATTTCTACAGGTTTCCTCTCATTCCTCTAAACTCCAATGAGTACAAGGTAAATCTACCCAATCTCTACTCATAAGAAAAGATTCAACCTGCTAAGAAAAGTACACATTTTTTTGAAAACCAAACATTAATTACTACAAGAGATAGTAGGAACTGCCGATGCTGGAGAATCTGAGATAACAAGGTGTAGAGTTGGATGAACGCAGTAGGCCAAGCAGCATCAGAGGACCAGGAGGGTTTAGACCTGAAACATCAGCTTTCCTGCTCCTTTGAAGCTGCTTGGCCTGCTGTGTTCATCCAGCTCTATACCTTGTTATCTCATTAATCAATACAAACTACCCATTGCCTAGCTACCATCAACCCTTTTAATGTATTTTCCAATAGACCATGGACAACTTCCAGAAATGTACAGCGACTGTATATCACTTCACAGGAAATATGGCAGGTTTGTGTTTGTTGAATATTTGAGGCAGTCATTTACACGGCATTGGTAAACATTTAAGACACAGCATTTAAATCATGAAATTATTTTATGATTAAGGCTGCATTTCAAATGATTAGGCCGGATCACTTTAAAATTCACAGTAATTGTCTACAGCTATATTTGAGTGTCCGTTTGTACATCATTACGTTCATTAGAGTCAGGTATGGTTGACTCAATGCACTCATAAAAGGTATGTGCTCATATGCCCTGAAAAGAAAACATTGACTTTGTGATAAGTTGGAGAAGTGAAGGTAGGGCAGAAACTTAACATCGCCATTTGTTTGAATATCCCAGGGGATTAACATTTCTGTCAGGTAATCATATTCTTCAGAGAAGCTCATTACTTCCCAGTTGGCCTGGTGCTATTCATTTTATGCAACATATATTCTTGTGTGTATTGAATAATAAATCAGCTAATACTGCTGTGTCTCTTGGTAGTGTAGATGGCAATTAGGTACTCTGAAAAACAATAAATGTAATTGACTAGGCCATACAAATTAAAAATGAATGATTGGATGCTTCCTGTAACTTGACACCCTGGAATCAGAAAATGACCAATATATTGTGTTGTTACAATGGTAAGGGCTGAGGTGTCATTGAGATGTTGCACCAGTGAAAAGCCAAACTATTTTATCACGGTTGTTGCAAACGCAAAAGGAACTCCTAATAAACTGTTGGTATGAGCCTTTAGTTAAGCCTATAACTGCGCAGTATTTAGTTATTTGCTTACAAGTTCATTTCCTTTGACTGTACCATTCTATACATACCATGAGTAAATAAATATGGGTCCAACTACATCCTGAGAGGGAGTACAAAGTTCGATGAGGCAAACCTTGGGCTCCACTGCGAAAAACAATGACAAATTTTGTGAAGTAATTGCAGGGTTTTGTCCAGGTTAAGCATGTCAATACATCCTCTCAAGTTTCTATCCTAGAAAATAACAGATTGCAAAGGAAGGAGCAGTCTTACACTTGTACTTGACAAGTGTAGAGTCAAGCTGTGCCCTGTTTATCAGTCTGGGAAACAGAAGTGCTCTGTTCAGTAAAAATGTATAAAGAGATTCGTTACAAAAACTGAGGTTTTGACTCAGTACCCAATTTGATCTAATGATATTTACCAGCGGTCTGTGAAGCTTTCTGTTTGATGTAGGTCTCAGAATTTATCAAGTACTTCATGAGCATAATTTACTTAAAGAGATCATTTTCCTTAACTAATACCTATACTTTTTTTTGCTGTAGCAAATACTGGGGGGGGGGTGGGGTTGGCCTGCAAGAAGCCAGAGCCAATTCCTACCTGCATCAGTGTCCACAACTGAAAAGAAACCACATGAAGCAAATTTTAAATGGCATTTGCAGTTATTGCCCAATTCATCTTCATTTAGGACTAAGCCCACAAGTACACCTAGTATCCTATATGATATTTTCACCTTCTCCAGACTGATAGCACTGTGAACATACATCACTAACAAATTGAAGGACAATTGACTATCATCATTGGTACATCAAGGTTTCTTAAAATAGGGATGAGTTAAGTTTCTTCTATTCACTGTCATATGTAATTAATATATAAAATGTTCTGCAACATGGTACAGCCAGTTCTTATTAAATGATGAACTGCTTTCATTTTGTAGATGCAAGAATAGCACAAATCACAACATATGCTGACGGTGTGCGATCTTTAGCTGTGAACATGATAAAATGTGTCATTTTGTCTACAATGCATCTAGTTAAAGGAGGTTATTCATCTGAATGTTGCTGTATTAGTACAATATAAAAGGAAAAACTCTGCAATATAATAGTGCTTCCACTTGGCCTTCATTCTCTTATTTAATGGTTTGTAACCTGACCATGCACAGCCTCAAGGCTGAGCTGAGCTTCGTAAGAACCATCAGCATGACTGCCTAATTCTATGTCTGCAACATGAAATGCTTTTACACTATTACACTCCATTACTGCTACCAAAGTCCCACATATTTCCATTACATGCAATGCCCTCTTAGTGTCTTCCTGTGCCTGATCTTATTCAATACTCTGTCATTTGCCTCCTGTCTGACTCTCTTTACTTCAACTTCTAATGTTATCAACCTCCACTATTTCCAAACATTCATTTACTCAAAATACTCATCCTTGTTTCATTGCCTATTGGCATGTTTTAGATTTCTGCACACTATTTGCTATATCCATGAAATACTTCATGTCCTTTATTCTTTTGGCTCAGGTGCTTGAGTATAGTCTCATTCCACATTAATTTTGACCAATAAAAGTTCAACAATTGTCAGCCTAATATCGAGAACTCATTTTCTAAACAGCTCTGCTGTGTTGATACTCTTCTGAAAAATTCTCCTTAAATCCTTCTATTGCTTTTGACTGTTCTGTCAGCTCTCCGCTTACTGCTTGGCATCTGTTTCTTTTTCTGTGAAGGAGCCTCAAACTTCTCAAGATGCTAATCAATGCTGCTCAGAGGCAACCTAGAAGTAGGCATTTTGCTTGAAATGTTCTCTTCCTTCCACGAACCTTTCATGTAGTGACATTAAGAACCAGGAGCATTGTCAGAGACCCATCATATTATGGAATGAAACTGACAGCTTTAACCCAGTCCATTAGTTGGCATGCATAAATATGCAAATGTGGAGTATTTAGCAATGAAAAGCCAAACCAAATGTTATCTATCTTCCAGCAATCTGCATATTGTAATCACAGTCAAACCTTATCGTGCGGTTTGCATCATCCTGTTCATGGTCTTGCATGTCACCGTTGTCACCATGACTCTCTGGGATTAATAGTTCAGAGTCATGAGATATGGACTCTTCCAAGTCATTGATAAGTCCACTGTTCTTTTCACTGTCATTGTCATCACTTCCTTCTTCCATTACCACATCTGATTCTGCACCAGGGCTAAGCAAATCTATTCAGATATAAAAACCACACAAACCAATCACAAATTTTGTTGACAATGCTGCAACATTCATCTAATACCTAAGTACCAGTTAAAGAGAAACATATCTAGGATTTCATAGACACTATAAAAGTAACACATGTAATAGTTAGATGCCAAGGAAACATTTCCTCTTGGCATTTGGCATCAGGTGTACAATTTCTTGACAGTTTAAATGATGTATGAACAGTTTCCACAGGTGATGGCATGCCAAATCAGGTACTTGCGTGAAATATTCAAGTAAATGATTGTGCTCAAAAGAGTTTAGACTTTTCATCAGAAAAAATCTCAACGGTAAGTCCTAATAGTCACAGCAGGACTTTAGCACAGGTTGACATTCAGTACAGCTCAGAGGAAGTGCTGCATTATTAGAAGTACTATGTTTTGGATGAAACATTATAGCTCTATCTATTCCCTCAGCTATAGACAATACATCCAACTGAAATACTTAGAAGAAGAACAGGGAAGTTATTCCTGACGAGTTGGCCAATATTCATCCCTCAGTCAATATCACGGAAACAAATTATCTGGTCATTATCAAATAGCTGTTCGTGGAATTTTAATGGCTATCACATGTCCTAAGCTTTATTGACCGTAAAGCCCTTTGAAATGTCCAATGATAATGAAAGCTACTGTATAATCACAAGTATTTCATTCTTTGGTTTGAGTTGCAGAGATGAATATATGTTCTAACTTGCCTCCATTAATAGCCACTTCACCAAGGCAATTATTCGGCACTTTCGGGGCACAACGTTTGTGACAGTTGAACTTGCAATCTAACAGAAAAAAAAAGAAAGATTTAGTTAATACCATATGAACAGCTTCTAAAATATTATTAACACAATTCTTTGAAAAGCAAAAAATGCAACATTTATTGATTGAGTAAAGGCATGGAAATCATGTTTATGACTTCACACTAGTACTTTAGTTTTACTAGACATGTGACAATTGAATTTGGTCATATCATGTGAAAAATTAAGTAGCCTGTGTCCAAGTCAGTTCCGTGGTGCAGCACACCATGAGTTAGCCTGGAAACAATGGAGACACATGGGAGTAACCCTTGATCTCCAGTCAGTATCCAATCATAGATTCAAGAGACTAAATTGAAGGGAGCTACTTCAACAGAAGGAGAGGTAAGTTAGAAAGAAATGCGCTTAAACAGGAATCAATCAATATTTCTGTCGAACATTTTCTGGTAGTTAGCTGAAGAGCAGCCTTTCAATATCTCAGGGAGGAGGTTAGGGTCTGTTCAACCAGATTGGAAATTGCAGCATGAAATAGCACAAAAGAAATTATACCTCAGTAAAACACTTTAACTTCTTGGTAATGGAACAAATAAAAACACTACAAAAGCAAGAAAATTGATAAGCAGCCTGATGGGAAGATCACGAAGTTCTAAGCAAGAAAAGGCTTTCAGTACATTAAGACCACTCCGGACAAAATTAGCGTTGTATTCTCAGTCTAGTAGGGTCACCAGAAAGATCAGCATTTTACTGTTTATGAATAGTTACCCTAGAAGTAATGTTGGATAATTAGCTTGAAGTGCTGCAGTCACACAAGCCGTTGAATAGTGAATTACAAGATTTTAGCTGAAGTGACCATGAAGAAGTAGCAATATTGTGATGATCCTTACTGGAGGGGAACTTGGAGGTGTTGCTGTGCCCACACACTTGCTGTTCCTATATTTTTTTATTGGAAATCTCATAAGTTTGGGAAGAGTTAACAATGAAGCCTTGTTTTGTTGCTATAGTGTGTCCCGTGGATAGCACACATGGCAGCATGCGTGGCTCAAGTGGATATTTAGACTGGTGGATGGAGCATTGAACAAGCCAAATTACTTTGTCCTGAATTATGCCAAACACTTCATTCTTTTGTGACAAATGAATCCACCCAGACTAGAATAGAATATTTAAAAGCATCACTGACGCACTTTCAAATTGGTGGAGGGGCTTGCTAGGATTGAGGAGATAGGCAACCTGCCACAGAACATGCAGCTATTGACCTACTTTTGCATCTGTAATATTTGTGCAGCTGATTCAATTATGTTTCCGGTCAAAAGTAGACCCCACCCCACACACCTAAGGAGTTGATGGTGGCTAATTTGACAATGATAATAACATCAAATGTCAAAGAAGATGGATTGGCTCTCTGTTGCTGCAGTTTGATACAATTGCTATTTAGTATTTTGAGTCTAGATTTTCTAGGTTTGTGCATGAAACATGGAGTGTTGTTTTATCAAAGTGATTTTGAATGAAGTTAAATGCTGTAATCATCAACAAAAGATCCAACATCTGACTTTATAATGGAGCAAATGTTATCCATTGGTAGTTGAATGTAGATGAGTTTAGGACCCCACCTTAACTGCACTTGATAACACTAGCATTGGGTTCCTCAAAATATCAAGGTTATATTCATGGCCTTTCAGTCACTCCTTGACCATTTATGTTCAATCTTTGAGCATGGTGGTTGTGTCAGAAACTACTTATTCTTACATAAAAACAAACACATTGAGAACAGGAGTAGGTCATTTGGCCCTTCAAACCTTCTCAGCCATTTGATAAGATCACAACTAATCTGATTGGGGCCTCAACAGCAGTTTCCTGCCGATCCCCAATAGTCTTTGGCTTCCTTTAATCAACAATCTATCTCACACCACCTTGGAAACATGCTCAGTCAGGAAGAGAATTCCACAGATGTCTCCAAATCCTCTTAGATATAAGAGTTATCTCCATCTGCTTCTTAAATGGGAGACCCTTTGTATTTAATCTATGCTCCCTGAAATAGCTCCACAGAATTCGGTATCACGTCACCAAGTCACCCTTTATCTAGACATGCATAGTACTCAAGACTGGTGCAGCTTCCTCAGATCCAGCTCTCAGAGTGAACAGAACCTCTGACACTCCTGTTTATATCTGTCAGTCAAATATGTTGGATCATCAATCATGACTTTGAAAGCTTTAATGAATTAGGACCAGAATCCTCTTCTTTGTGGCTTAGGACTTCAGGCATATACAATGTAACAATATCATTTTTTTTGATAGTTTCATCAAATAAACAGATGTGTGGCAGAATTTTTACTTTGCTGTTGAGGGCAGAAAATGTGAGTACAATTATATTTCTGCTCTCAGTTCAATACAAAAGATTTTAGCTTTGTATTGATGCAATGGGGTAATGGTTTGTGATCTACCCCTGTCATGCATTATATAGTAGAGTCGTGAAACCCCTTAGAGAACACTTGAGTTTGGCAGAATGTGATATATGAACATCAATGCAGCGTGAGCTGGTTTTAAAAATGCCTCGGATGTACTGCAGAGTTGATCTAATGGTCTCAAATATCAAGCTTATCTGAAGAACAAGATTCTGCGCATCCTGGTAACTGCAATATTTTTCAATAGAATGCACCCTTAGGTTTTGGTTATGATAAGATTTACAATTGCACCTGCATAAAATACAGGGTGTATTTTCAGATATTGAAATATGACTTTAATAAGATCAAAATCAAAAACTTCTAGATGTAATAATTCAGGACAAAATGAATAGTCAATTGGCCAATTGTGGATTAACTGAGTAAAGCCATCATGGATTTACTAAGGGCAAATCAAGTTTAATTAACATCCTGGAAATTGTTTTTTGACGAGGAACCAGAGAGAGTTGATTAGGGCAATGCTGTTAATATGCTGTCCATAAACTCCTGAAACATATTTGGTAAAGTGCTACAAAACAAATCTCTGAACAAAGTAAGAGGTCATGGAATGAAAGAGATAGTCGCAATGTGTTTATGAAATTGGCTGAGTAAAAAGGAGCAAATAGTATTGGTGAGCAATTGTTTTTCAGGCTGAAGGGAAGTTTACTGTGGAGTACCCCAGATCAGTGTTTGTACTCCTGCTGTTCCTGATATGTGTTAATGGCTGATCTTTGTGTATAAATTGGAATTTCAACATTTATGGATGATACAAGACTTGGAAGCTTGGCAAACTGTGAGGAAGATAGATAGTGTAGAACTTCAAAAGGACAGGTTGGTGGAATGGGTGAACAAGTAGCCACTAAAATTTAATTCAGAGAAATACGAAACGATTCATTTTGGTAGGAAGAAATCAGAGAGATAATATAAAATGTAGAGCATAATTTTAACAAAATGTGGGAGCAGAGGACCTGGATGCACGTGCGCATAAATCATTGAAGATGATAGGATAGATTGAGAGTGTGGTAGTAAAGCAAACAGCATCCAGGCTTCTATAAATAAGGGCATAGTATAATCTCCTTGCTGATATGTTCTAAATTTGTATAAATGCTTTTCAGTCTCACCTAAAGCACTGCGTCCAATTCTGGGCACCACAATTTAGGGAGAATATGCAAATGTTAGAAAAAGTGCAGAAAAGATCCACAAGAATTCTTCGAGGGATGAGATGTTCCAGTTACATCACTAGATTGGAGAAGCTGGGACTGCGTTTCTGGGAGAAGAGAAGTTAAGAGTGGATTTGATAGAGATAGTTAAAACATGGAGAGATCTATTAAAACATGGAGAGATCTAGACAGAATATGAGAAAGAAACAGCTCCCAGGGATGGAAGGAGTGAGCCCTGGAGGGAACAGATTTACGGTGGCTGGCAAAAGAAGCACAGCCAACATGGGGAAAAGAAAAGAACTTTTTCATACAGTGAGGAGTGGAAATCTACATACACTGTTTGAGGGTGTGGTGGAAGCAGGTTCAATTAATGCACTCAAAAGGGAATGAGATTATTGCCTGAAAAGGAAGAATTTTAAAGACTACAGGGAGAGGCTGCAAGTGGTTCTAGGTAAATTGCTCTTTCAGAGAGCCAGCACTGACATGATTGGCAGAATGTTCCCCCCCACCCCCACCCCCAGGTGCTGTAACCATTCTGTAATTCTAACAGAGTTGAAAGCAACATGGAGCATTTGCCATTATCACAGATAGAATTTGGTACATGTTACAAAGCCAACAATTTCTGAGTTTTATGTTATCTCTGATAAAATACTAGTTCTGTGAATTGTCTGAGAAACTTTGTTTCTAAATTAAGATAAACACCTCTGCGAAATTATTCAACATATTTGAAACTGAATCAAATTAGATTGGTCAAGAGTGATGGGGAGTTAAAGCAGCTATGTCATAAACTAGGGTTGGAAATAGAATTCAAGGATATATGTGTGAACAATGTGGAGTATATTGGGGATTTATGAGCAGGAGAGAGTTTGGATAGTTTTAAAGTGCAACATTATAATGAACATAAATAGATACATAATTAGTGATGGCATAGTGATGGCTTTCATTCAACAAAGGAATGGGACCTGAATTAATTTAACACGCCAACACTGTACAAAGAAATTGCAGTGCTTTAATATGAGAGAAATAAACACAATAGAACAGAATTTTTAAAAAATCTTTTTTAGATAAATTTCATCATTTGTCACTGTTTAGAGCAACAGTGCATGCAAATTGATTAGAATACTCACCTTTACACTGCACTCCCTGTCTAAAAAGGCCCCTTAAAAGCTTCTTACAGTACTGGCAAACAGTGGGACGAGTGTAGGAATGAATTACAAATGTGTGAGGCACTTTAACTTTGGAAAGGAAAATCTTATCCACTTGAATGGGGCGACCAATGTATGGCTGTGAATTTGAGCGCTTCTCTCTTCCAATAAAAGATTCAGATGGTGTCTTCTGCTACAAGAACATAATAATAAAACATTACATTCTTTTGAGGTTATTTCTCCATAACAGATTTAAAATATGCTTGAAAAATATTAAATACATATTGAGTGTCAATTAAATCAGCAATCGTTTATATCATACTCGATAAAGCAAGAGGATCAATTAATGGATTGTTAACATGGTAAAATGTAAAATGAAATAAAAATTTACTTAATTACGCAGGAACTGTACAGGTTAAAGGCACTTGTTTTTATTCGTCACCATTTATTTTTTCTTATACTATTAAACAGGAATTTGCACTTTGATTTGCTTAAATTTCTACATCAATTGGTTCACACTTAGCTATCAGACATTATACAGGCTGGAAAGACACACTGTTGACTCAGTTTTAAAGTGCTTCAGAAAGAGAGAGGGTTATGTAAGTATTTGCAATGTGCAGTTATGGTAATAAGGTTGTACTTTAACAATATTATTTAAAGTGATATACAAAATGAATATATGATCTTTATATTGTCTTACTGAATCAGAGATGTGGTAGTCATTCGTGTTTAATAATATCACAGCAGTCAATGTGTGCTTGAATTTTAAAACACTGTTTGATCTGACATTTTCTTTGCATTCTAAAACATTTGCACTCTATGTTTTCTCAGTTTCCGGCAGATGCTACGAGTACACCTATTATGCAACTTAAATACTAATGTATTGAACTCACAGTATGTTGGTATTTATACCACAAGTGTGAGGGTAGATTGCTGAATAACAAATGTGATCATTTGCATAATTTATTCTACTGTCAGGAGTGGAATTGCTTATTCTGCCATTCATTCCTTTAGTAACCTCCCTCCAACTAGATGCATAGCCATATTGTAATTTGTTGTACTTAAACAATATTGAAGCATAGTCTACTCCTAATTCAAGTAGTCTAAGATGAATTATCCAATAACTTGGCAAAATAATTAAACAAACAAAATTGGAGTTAAAATTGGTATTTTTCACCCAAAAGTACCTTTGAATTTAAAGCAGATTCCTGGACATTCGATGTCTCCCTTGTTGCCTCACTGGGATTTAAAGACTGAGGATATGTATGAAAACAAATCTTACAGCATTACCTGCAAGACTGAGTAAAATAGTTATATTTTTCCAGAGGCTTTGCATTTGTCAGTGTTCAGCACATACCAATACCTGGAATTTCAAATTTTCACACTCTCAAGAAACTAGGCAGCCAAAACGTGAATCTATTTCTGTGGCAAATTAAATGATCTTTTGCAGATTACATTCCAAATCTGGATTTGATTAGTCCTCTTTTGTGATGCAACAAAACTACCAATATTACTTAAAATCAAGGGCAACATTGAATCAACTCGTCATGTAATAATACTTTAAATTAAATATGTTCCCCCACTAAAAATGTAATAAATCTATAAATGCAACTTCTTGTATCAACACTAAACAACTAACTACTAAATGAAAGTCACAGGGGGAACTGACACATACCTACGCAAAATCTATCATTTGTAAATTATTTAGTATAGTTAATTGAAGAACAGATTGTAATCGATTACTGAAATCTGAATAGTTATGGGATCTCTTTCTGTGGTTAATGCATCATTTGGTACTCAGTTATGTGGATGGAGGAAATTGAACTGTGTGTCCTCTGTAACTGTTGGCTCACCTAGCAGATATGAATTTATACCTCATTGTTCAAGCCTCGAGAAGGCTGAAACAAGAAATTAAAACCCAAATTGGAAGTACATGACAGCAGAAGTGAAGGGATATTTTGGTAAAGACATTAAATATTTATGTTCACAAACTAGGTTTAAAAATTTCACATCACCTTAGACTTAGTTACTGGATTGAAGCCGTCAGTTGTAAAATTCATGTCCGATTATTCTATTTATTTGATTTCTAGATATTGATTTCTAGATGTTGCACAGAATAGGATGTGAGCTGTAAAGCTATAACCTGATTCTCAATGTTTCATTATACAAATTAAGGTAAACACGTTATGTAGATTTTATGAACTCCAGATTAAATTGCAACTCTGAGGTTACAGCTTTTTCAGTGGACATTGTATAATTATGCAGATTGAATTTTAAGAGCGTGAGATTTTTTAAGTACATGAATAACTGAGACTTAAATTGCACAGCAGGAACTGTATTGGTTTGTGATGTCGATACTTAGAAGTTTGTCGATTCACGAAGAAGTCAGATTACAGGGAAATCTATAACCAGTGTTGTCAATATCCAAGTTAATGGCAAGTCTGTTTGTGCGAATATTATTTATCTGCCTTGCACGGTTCCACTGTTGTGTTATTGATGAAACATACAATAGTCTTGTTAACAATCATTGCATTGATCAGCTGGAGTAGCAATACAGTCATATTGGTTTCCAAGAGTGGATCTTTCTAGTTATAGACAAGTGAAGTAGATGTTATGTTAATAGTGCAAAAGATAAAACTGAAGCTTCCAAAGCAATTTTTAACCAGAGGTACCAGGTGTTTGACTCCTCTCAGCCTCCTCCAGCTGACCTACCATTATAGATACCAAGATAACAAAGTGTGAAGCTGGATGAACACAGCAGGCCAAGCAGCATCTCAGGAGCACAAAAGCTGATGTTTCAGGCCTAGACCCCTGCTCGACCAATATAGATACCAGTCTTCAGCCAATTCAGCTGACTCCTTGTGATGTCAAGAAATGGTTGGAAGCATTGGATATATCAAAGGCTCTGGAGCCTGAAAATAGTCTGGCAATAATACTGAAGAATTGCATTCCACTTGCCTCTCCTCTAGCCTCACTTTTTCAGTACATTGAAAACACTGTCATCTATCCGGGAATGTGGAAAATTGCCCAGATATGTCCTGTACATAAAAGCAGGACAAATCTAACCCGGCCAATTACCACCCCAGCAGGCTACTTTCGATCATCAGTAAAGTGATGGGAGGCGTCATCAACAGTGCTATCAAGCAGCAACTGCTCAGCAGTAACTGTTCAGTGACACCCAATTTGCGTTCTGCCAGGGTTACTCAGCTCTTGTATCAGTGATAATGGGAACTGATGACGCTGGAGAATCCAAGATAACAAAGTGTGGAGCTGGATGAACACAGCAGGCCAAGCAGCATCTCAGGAGCACAAAAGCTGACGTTTCGGGCCTAGACCCTTCAGCAGAGAGATGATGAAGGATCTAGGCCCGAAACGTCAGCTTTTGTGCTCCTGAGATGCTGCTTGGCCTGCTGTGTTCATCCACCTCCACACTTTGTTATCTTTACTCAGCTCTTAACCTCATTACAGCATTGGTTCAAACATTGACAAAAGAGCTAAATTCCAGAGGTGAGGTGACAGTGACAGCCTTTGAAATCAAAGTTACATTCGAACAATTTTGTCATCAAGGAACTGTAGCAAAACTGGAATCAATGGGTACCAGGGACAGACTCTTTGTTGGTTAGAGTCATATCTGGCACATAGGAAGGCAGTCATGGTCAAAGCTGTTGGAGATCAGTCTTCTCAGTTCCAGGACATCTATGAAGGAGTTTCTCAGGGTCGTGTCCTTAGGCCCAACCATCTTAGTTGCTTCATCAATGGCCTTCTCTCCAGCATAATGTCATAAGTGGGAATGTTGGCCAATGATTGCACTATGCTCACCACCACTTGTGACTCCTCAGAAGCTGAAGCAGTCCATGTCCAAATGCAAGAAGATCTAGATAATATCCAGGTGTGGGCTGACAGATAGCTAGTCACATTCGTGCTACACAAATGCCAGACAATGACCATCTCCAATAAAAAGTAATCTAACCACCACCACTTGACATTCAATGGTGTTACCATCACTGAATCCCCCACTAACAACATTTTCAGAGTTACCATCGACCAGAAACTCAACTAGACTCATCACATAAACACAGTGGCTATAAGAGCAGGTCAGAGGGTAGGAATACCACAGCAAGCAACTCACGTCCTGACTCCCCAAAGTCTGTCCACCAGCTGTAAAGCACAGGTCAGGCATGTGATGTAATACTTCCCATTTGTCTGGATGAGTGCAGCTCCATTAACATTCAAGAAACTGGACACCATCGAGGACAAAGTAACCCCCTCGATTGATACTATATCCATAAGCCGCATTCCATCACTCATGCTCAGTAGCATTAGTATGCACTTTTCACAAAATACACTGCAAAAATTCACCAAAGATCTTCGCGGAGCACCTTCCAAACCCACAACCACTTCCATCTAGAAGAACATGGGCTGCAGACAGATGGGAACACTACCACTTGCAAGTTCCCCTCCAAGCCATTCGCCATCCTGATTAGGAAATATATCACCATTCCTTCATTGTCACCAGGTTAAAATCCTGCCATTCCCACCCTAAGGGCATTGTGCGCTGCAGCAGTTTCAGAAGGCAGCTCGCCACCTAAGCCAATTAAGGCTAGGGCAATAAAATGCTGGCCAGCCAACAATGCCCATGTGCCATGAACAAATAACAAAAAAGGTAACAACTTGTAGTCACATAGTGCCCTTCCCACCTTCAGAATATGCAAAAGTGCATTACTGCTAATGAAGTATTTTATGAAGTGGAGTTACTGTAAATGTAAGAAATGTGGCATTCAACTTGAACACAACAAATAGCAATTAGATAAATGAACAAATTATCTGATTTTGTGACATTGACTGAAGAAAAAATATTGGCCAGGGTTCTGGAGCGAACTCTTCAGAACTTTTTCAAAATAGTGCAATGATTTTTCTACATCCCCCTGAGAGCACAGTTGGGACTTAGTTGAAAATTTTACCCAAAACACCTCATTTGCAAAAATGCAACACTCCCTCAGTTCAGTAATGTTGTGTCAGCCTGGAATATGTGCTCAAATCTTTGGAGTTGGACCTGGACCCACACAACCTTCCATAGGTACAGTACTTCCTATTGATGACACGTCAAAATGGCTGAACGTCCTAGAATTTCGTCCTTAACAGCATTGTGGGTGTACCTATATCACGTGAACTGCAACAACTCAAGAAGTGGCTCATCACCATCTACTCAAGGGCCGTTAGGTGTTGGTAAATGCTGGCTGAGTCAGTGGCTGAGTCAGCCCAAACCTCTCATCAATAAAACTAGTGCGTGTCTTGGTAGGTTATACTGTTTCTCTTGACATTCTATATTGGATAATCATTTAGACAATTGGGGTCAACATCTTCATAAACAAATGCCTCTAATCTCCATCAATTATTAGAAAGCAGAAGAGTCAGAAAGTGGAGACTTCGAGGAACTTCTGTCAGCTGCTTCTAAAACAATAAAAGTGAATTGAAGGAGGTTTAACTTACTTTCACCAGCCAGGGTTTGTGTCAGATGGATTCTTCTTTTATTGGAAAATTTTGCATTACTGTATCAAGGCGGTCAGTTCCTCATTAGAATAATGAAAAGTATCTAATCGCGCTTCTACAAAGTATTTTCTGTATTAGCCAGGGTGATTGATCTGTTTAAATGGTACTTTTTAAAACAAAATGAATTCAATGATAATGCTCGATATTATCACTATTTGCCCAGCATAGGCAGCCACATGTACAGGCAGTATGGGTAGTGAAGACTTTACTTGGTTTGACCCTTTACAATGACATTCAATTTTAAATAAATAATTTACATTCTGAGACTTTAGTGTAAAATTATACTAGCTGACTCTTAGAAATTGTATTAATATATAAATTAGATTTGCAGAAGGTATCTGAAAATGTGCCATATCAAAGGTTTACACAGAAAATAAAATTCACAGTACGGAGAGTGACATAATGGCATGAAGAGAAGTGTCTAGTTTATAGGAAATAATGTAGACATACAAAGGTCACTTTTTGCTAATGAATAGCCTGCCACAGGGATGAGACTTGAAGCCTCAACTGCATATAAGTCACAAGGGCCAGACGTACAAAAACAGAAGTTGCTGAGTTTTGAGGAAGGGTCACCAGACCCGAAACGTTGACTCTGATTTTTTCTTCACAAATGCTGCCAGACCTAATGAGCTTTTCCAGCAATTTCTGTTTTTGTTCCTGATTTACAGCATCCACAGTTCATTCATTTTTAATTTAGGACCAGAGGTATGATTGCTAAATTTGCTGATGACCAAATAAAGGTAGTAAAGTAAGGTATGAAGATAACGTAAGAATGTTATGAAGGTTAAGTGAATAGGCAAAGATGTGCCAAATGATCTATAATACAGGTAAATGTGAAACTGTCATTTTGACAAAAGAATAAAAAATAAGTATATTATCAAAACGGTGAAAGATTGTTAAACTCTGAGATGTAGAGAGATCAGGGTGCTGTAATGCAGAATTGCAAAAGCATGAGGTACAATATATAATTAGGAAAGATGATAAAATGTTTATGTTTAATGTGAAGGGAATTAAATGCAAAAATAGGGAGATTATACTTAAGAGATAACAAGGTGCAGAACTGGATGAACACAGCAGGCCAAGCAGCATCAGAGGAGCAGGACGGCTGACGTTTTGGGCCTAGACCCTTCTTCAGAAAAAAATCATTTTTTCTGAAGAAGGGTCCAGGCCCGAAACATCAGCTTTCCTGCTCCTATGATGTTGCTCGGCCTGCTGTGTTCATCCAGTTCTGCACCTTGTTATCTCAGATTCTCCAGCATCTGCAATTCCTGCTATCTCTGAGGTTATACTTAAGTTCTACAGGTCATTGGTGAGTACTGTTTGCAATATTGATTCCCTTCTTTAAGGAAGGATGTAGAAATGCATTGGAAGCAGTTCAAAGAAGATTTATTAAACTAGCATTTAGAATTGTCCCATGAGGAAAAGTTAGGTGGATTACATTTGTGACAACTGGAGTTTAGAAGAGAAGTGTAAAAAGTGATTTGACAGAGTTGTACAATACCGTGAGGAATCTTGGCAGGATGCATGTAGAAAGAACAGTTACTCTTTTGGGAGTATCTAGAAGTAGAGGTCATTGTTTAAAAATAAGGTGTTGCCCAGTTAAGGAGTGAAAGCAGTCATCTTGAATATCTTCAAAGCAGAGGGAGAAAGTTTCTTCATTACCAAGGAAGTGAAAGGTTAACAGGGTTAGGCAGACGTGTGGAGTAAGCAGATCAGCCACACTCTTACTGAATGGCACAGCAAACCCAAGAGGCTGAGTGGCCTGCTGCAGCCCCTAATTCATACATTTGTATGTAAACCACAACTGCTTGTAACAACAATCCTTCCAGATTTGTGGCGATGCAGCAGGGCTTTTGGGCTATCAATGTACAGCCACTTTCGAGGTTGATCAATAAAGCAAAAGATCAAGGCAGATTTTTCAGAATTGGACATTTTCACGTTCAGGTGTGTGACTGCAATACCCAGGTGTTCTGTCTAATATAGAACTAACTGCAGAAGCAGTGAACCGTGAGATTACACCAATCTTTCAGCTGCTCAGCACAAGGTCAGAAAACACAAGTCTTTGTTGAGTTCCATTTCTCAGGAGACAAATATTCTGTGATTTGACCAGTCAATCGTAAACAGTGGAGCTGTTGCAAAATGAGTCCAGCTAAGCATGTGCCAAGATGAACTTAAAATAGCTTAGTGTGGAATTGACATAAATAAATTCCTTTAGAGGATCTGACGTGGTAAAATTCACCATTAAATGGACTTCAGCTTTTCATTCTTCAGTTTGGTACACTTTTACTGACACAGATTTAATTGAATGTGAATGGAAGTAAAGTAAAAATGATAGCTTAAAACCTGGAAATTGGGAACAGTATTTAACTGTTAAATCTGAAAATAGTAAGGTACTCATATTTGTTTAAGGTGGCCTCACATGTTTTAATACTAAATAGGCACAAGTTTACAAAAATAGCTTAAGCATCTTTTTCAAAGTCGATAAAAATTTCAAGCTAGGAGAGGAAAATAAGCTTCAGGCTTATTATTATTGGCTCATCTGATCTAGGCATCCTTGACAAGGCCATCATTTGATACAAATCCCAAATTACCCTTGAGATGGTGTTGGTAGATCACATTCTTGATCCACTGCATTTGATGTGGTGCAAGTACATTCATGTGTTGTTAGAAATGGTATTCTAGGATTTTGCCCCAGTGACGATGAAAAGACAGTGATACTTTTGTATTTTAGGATAATGCAATACTTAAAGGGTGCTCAGATGTCTGCTGTTCATGCTCTTTTATGTGAAAGAAGTTAAAAGTTTGGAAGCAGCTATCCAAGAATCCTTAATGTGATGCTGCAGAACATCTCGAAGATGATATATATTGCTGTCACTATGCATTGGTGATGAAGGAAGTGAATATTTAAGATGTGGATGCAGTACCAAACAAATGGTCCTGGATAGTGTCGAGCTTCTTGAGTGTTGCTGGAGCTGCACTCATCCAGGCCAATGGGGAGTATTCTATTACATTCCCAATTTCTGCCTTGAAAACGGTGACAGCCTTTGGAAAGTCAGGAAATGAGTTAATTCTTGTAAAATTCCAAAAGTCTAGCCTCTTTTGTAGCCACATTATTTATATGGCTGATCTAGTTCAGTTTCTAGCCAGTAGAAACCCCAATATGTTGATAGCGGAAATATAGCAATGCCAAGAGGAGACAGTTGGATTCTGTCTTTTTGGAGATAGTCATTGTTTAATACTTTTGTGATATGAATATTACTTGACATTTATCAATCTAAGGCAAAATGTTGACAAACAGGAGGCTGGAAGAACACAGGCAGCATCTGAAGGAAAGGAGCAGTGAACATTTCGGCTATTATCCTTCTTCATGACACAGGTTTGCTGTGTTCTTCCAGCCTCTTGTTTGTTACCCTAGATTCCAGTATCTGCAGTTTTTAGTTGTCTTATAAGGCTAAATGTTGTCCAGGTAGAAGTGGATTTCTTTATTTTCTGAGGAACTGTAAATTAAAATTAGCATTCTGAAATGATCAGAAAATGTGATCACTGCTGATCTTATGAAGGAGTCAAGGTCATTAATGAAGCAGCTGAAGATGGTTGTGTCTAGCTTACAACCCTGAGGAACTCCTGCAGCTGAGAAATGAAATGGAACTGAGGTGACTGGCTTTCAACAACCACAAGCATCTTTCTTTGTGTTAAGTGTGGTTTCAATGTGGAGACTCCCACCCCTATTCCCACCGATGACCAATTTGTTAGGGGGTCTTGATGTCACACACGATCAAACACCTTGATGTAAGGGCAGCCATACTCTCATCACGACCAGAATTTTACACTTTCTCCAAAATTTGGTCATAGTTGGAATGAGGGATAATGCTACATGGTCCTGGGCAAAGCTGACTGTGTATCAGTGGCCAGCTTATTGGTGAGTAAGTATACTTGGTCACACTTTGTCCACATTCCATCACATTGCTGATAATTGAGAGTACATTGATGGGGTAGCAATTGACTGGATTGTATTTGCCCTGATTGTTGTGAACAGAACAAACCTGGGCAACTTTCCCCATTGTCATGTAGATGCCAGTGTTGTCTTAGAACAGTTTGGGGTGGAGTTGGTTCTGCAGCACAAGTCATTACTGACACTGGAATAATGTTAGAGCCCATAGCCTTTACAATGTCTAGTACCATCAAGCTGTTTCTTGTTGTCATGCGGAGTGAATCCAATTGGCTAAATACTAACATCTGTGATGCTGGGAACCTTAGGAGAGGCTACAGTCAGGACGCTGACTGATTTAGCTACAAAAGATTCAGCCTTATGTCATGCCCTTGATGCTTCTTTCAAGTGGTATTCAACATAAGGGAGTCATGATACATCAGCCAAGGGAAGACTACAGGTGTAGCCAGCAGGTTTCCTTGTCCGCGTTTGACCTCATGTAATTTAGTTTCATGGGGTCCAAAGTCTAGTTTAAAACTCACAAGGCCACTCCTCCCAAGTGTAAACTCCTTTACTTCCACCTTCCTGGTGGGCAGGACACATCCAGGAAAGGTGTCTTGAGTCATGTTTGCAAGTTTAATTCTGTGAATATGATGTGGCTAACAGGTAGTTCCTTGTACACAAAGTGTGAAAGTGGGAACTTCAGCAGCAACCAAGTCCCTACCTTCCTGTGTGAGAAAGCTCACGGGGTCATGCAGACATTAGTTAGGCTTATAAAGCGCTGACTGGCAAGCTTCTTCAGTCAGGCACCTTGCTCCTGAAGTCCTGTGCTGCTTGGCCCTGCTGGCCAGTCAGTCTCTGGGTCCCATCACAGGGAGGTTCCAGTTGTGAAGCTTCAAGGGGCTGAAACAGCAAGAAGGTATGTGGGGATATTGTGGGATGGAGGCCATGTGGAGAGAAATGGATTCAGCGTGGTTGAAGGCAATGACAGGAGTATCATGGAGCCTCTTATGCTCAATACTGAATTCCACAACTTCACAGCATGATCTTTATATTGTCCATTTTTCTTAGATCCTCCAACCCGACAAAACCTGCCCTCATACATAGATAATAGGAACTGCAGATGATGGAGTCAGATATAACACAGTGTGGAGCTGGAGGAACGCAGCAGGCCAGGCAGGATCAGAGGAGCAGGAAAGTTGATGTTTCAGGTCAGGACCCTTCTTCAGAAATGGGAAGAAGGGACCTGACTCAAAATGTCAACTTTCCTGCTCCTCTGATGCTGCCTGGCCTGCTGTGTTCCTCTAACTCCACACTGTGTTTTCTTCCCTCACACACACAGTGTGTTTTGTTTGCCTGTTGTTAACTTTGCTCCTATTGGAATGGGCCTATTTTCTTCTTTTGATACCTTTATTTACGCCCTTTTCACACCTCTATCTTCCCTTCCCCACTATTAAAAGAGTGGTGTTTGGTTCTGAGCAGCTTCACAGCCTGTTCCACTTGCTCCTCCTTGCCCTCTGTATATAATACTTTTTTAAAAAAAACGTAATTTTCCAATCTCTTTCAGTTCTAAGTAGACATCATACTTGAAATGTTTCTCCCTCCACGGATGTTCACAGACCTGCAGAGTTTCTCCAGCAGTTTCTGTTTTAATTTTGGATTTTAACATCTGCACCTCGTGCACTTTCTTTGCAGCTGTATCATTGTATTCCATTGTATGCAGTGCCACAATGATGCCACCTGAAGGTTGCAAGGACAGCTCCTCATATTTCAATTGGGAACCCGGCAGCCCAAGGGGATCAAAATCTCCTCTCCACTGACTGCATCCCAAAACCAGCCCAGTTCGTCCCCGCCTCTCTAACCTGTCCTTCATCCCACCTATACCCTCCTCCCACCTTAAGCCCCACCCCCACCTCCTACCCACCAGCCTCATCCCGTCTCCTTGACCTGTCCGTCCTCCCTGGGCTAACCTATCCCCTCCTTAACTCCCCACCTACACTCACCTTTACTGTCTCCAACCCCGCTTCTTTGACCTGTCTGACTCCTCTCCACCTATCTTGTCCTTTATCCATCTACGATTTGCCTCTGCCTCTCTCCCTATTTATTTCAGAATCCCCTTCCCCTCGCCCATTTCTGAAGAAGGGTCTAGGCCTGAAACGTTAGCTTTCCTGCTCCTCTGATACTGCTTGGCCTGCTGTGTTCATCCAGCTCGACACCTTGTTATATCTCTCTCATTGTATTCCTCGTTCTGTTCTATCACCCAATGATCTTTGTATCTTATGATCTGCACGCAAAACAAAACTTTTCAGTGTACTTTGGTATATGTGACAATGATAAAGCAAATCAAATCAAATCAAATCTGCAGAATTTTGCTTTTATTCTGAAGTTATTTTATTGTAGTTTTGAGTAGTGTTTAGGTACAATTCAGAGGCTTCCTCAGCCATTTCAAATTTCTTTTGATAAAACACCATTCAATTTATGTCGTGTAAAGTTACAGCTCAGTGCAGTTAAAACATAACTTTATTAAAAGATCTGTGTTTTTGATGTGCTAAATGCTGAGAAACATGACGTTTTAGTAAAATTATAATAGTAATCACAAGTATTTGCAGACGGTTGCATCATTTTTCAAAAGGATGGCATTCATCCAATTTGACTAGAATCTGTAAATGAGTGATGATTTTAAGTATAATTAAGTAATGTTGTAGCAGACCGCAAGCTTTAACAACTATATCAATATTTTCCATTATAGGAATCCAGTCTGTTTCCCAATAGATCAGTAACAGCAAGACAACATGTTGGTCTGTAACACCACAGCATTGCTTACATGATCTGGCACCATATTGTTGCAGTGCAAACTGCATGTTTTGAAACACCTTAACAACCTCCTGCAATGGAAGATTCTACTTTAATTATGTCCAACTTAAAAGCTGGCAAAAGAATGTAATTAAAAACACAAAATACTCATCAAGGGAGTTTGAATGATATTTAACTCTTCTCGAGGCGAGATGTCTCCTGGAGCCTTTCACTTTTGTTATTCTCTTATGGTCGAACATTTACTGGCTACATTTTAGTATACTACCCGTTATTAAAATGTTGGACACATATATGGGAGTCATGTCTCCAGTAGAATCTTTCAGAGATATTTTAATAATGAGTCAAAAATGTAAAATTGCAAGGAAAACATTGCCCATGCTTGTAATAAGCTTCATGAGAAAATCAGCATGAGCAATAGCTCTTAAATGAAAGCAGCAATATCCAATGTGAATAGGATGCATTTAATGGACCAAGGAGTCATGAAACTTTTCCCTTAAGGAGACAGACCATCACTTACTTGTGCCTTTGTTTTGAGTTTTAAGGCTATGATGGACATAACATAGCCAATTTTCCTACGCGTTAAGTACCAATTCATTGTCTATCCAGATACAGCACACCGCAGGCCATGTACCCTCTCCATATCTTAGCTGCAATTGATCACTGTTGATCAAGATATTCTCTACTGAAAGCACTTCAGTATCTGGAAAGATCATCAACCTGAAAGGTTAAGTCTGTTCTTCTTTTCGCAGATATTGGTCTCTCTGTTGAGTAGAATCAACACTTTGTCTATTATATCTCCTCGGAGATGCAGAAGGAAATAGTGCTTGATAAATGGGTATCTTACTATTAGTTTCTCTGTAGTCTACAGGGCGATTGGAAGGACCATCTCAGCCAGGAAGAGCTGTGCCAGGTGCTGCAATGTAGAGGTATAGGTGGGCAAAGTGGGTACAAAATCCCCTTCTTCCTCTGGAACTCCTCTATCAGGACTTTCTGAGTGCATCTAAGAACCTGTGTGCCACTTCGCCCAGGCCCTGAGACATCCTGTACGGTGCTTTATCTGTCAATCAGCACATTCCACACCATCAGCAGAACTGGAGTCCACACACACTGCTTCATGTAAACTGAAACTAATCAGTAGTGAAGTCCTAAGCCTCAGTAACAAGACCTTTGCCAAATGCAGATATTTGTTAGCACAGTACCCAGTACAATTTTCACCTTTTCACCAAAACAAACTTCCAACAGTTTCATCAGCTTTGCAACATTTTGTTTAGCGACGATTTGACAAATAATTCAAATAAATTTGCAATAATGGGAACTGCAGATGCTGGAGAATTCCAAGATAATAAAATGTGAGGCTGGATGAACACAGCAGGCCAAGCAGCATCTCAGGAGCACAAAAGCTGACGTTTCGGACCTAGACCCTTCATCGGAGAGGGGGATGGGGTGAGGGTTCTGGAATAAATAGGGAGAGAGGGGGAGGCGGACCAAAGATGGAGAGAAAAGAAGATAGGTGGAGAGAGTATAGGTGGGGAGGTAGGGAGGGGATAGGTTAGTCCAGGGAAGACGGACAGGTCAAGGAGGTGGGATGAGGTTAGTAGGTAGATGGGGGTGCGGCTTGGGGTGGGAGGAAGGGATGGGTGAGAGGAAGAACCGGTTAGGGAGGCAGAGACAGGTTGGACTGGTTTTGGGATGCAATGGTTGGGGGGGAAGAGCTGGGCTGGTTGTGTGGTGCTGTGGGGGGAGGGGACGAACTGGGCTGGTTTAGGGATGCAGTAGGGGAAGGGGAGATTTTGAAACTGGTGAAGTCCACATTGATACCATGTGGCTGCAGGGTTCCCAGGCGGAATATGAGTTGCTGTTCCTGCAACCTTCGGGTGGCATCATTGTGGCAGTGCAGGAGGCCCATGATGGACATGTCATCTAGAGAATGGGAGGGGGAGTGGAAATGGTTTGCGACTGGGAGGTGCAGTTGTTTGTTGCGAACTGAGCGGAGGTGTTCTGCAAAGCGGTCCCCAAGCCTTCGCTTGGTTTCCCCAATGTAGAGGAAGCCGCACCGGGTACAGTGGATGCAGTATACCACATTGGCAGATGTGCAGGTGAACCTCTGCTTAATGTGGAATGTCATCTTGGGGCCTGGGATAGGGGTGAGGGAGGAGGTGTGGGGGCAAGTGTAGCATTTCCTGCGGTTGCAGGGGAAGGTGCTGGGTGTGGTGGGGTTGGAGGGCAGTGTGGAGTGAACAAGGGAGTCACGGAGAGAGTGATCTCTCCGGAAAGCAGACAGGGGTGGGGATGGAAAAATGTCTTGGGTGGTGGGGTCAGATTGTAAATGGCGAAAGTTTCGGAGGATGATGCGTTGGCCCTGGCCCCCAACACCTCATATTCACCATGAACGTCCAGTCCCTATACACCTGCATTCCGCATGCAGATGGCCTCAAGGCCCTCCGCTTCTTCCTGTCCCGCAGGTCCGACCAGTCCCCCTCCACCGACACTCTCATCCGCCTAGCTGAACTCGTCTTCACCCTCAACAACTTCTCTTTTGACTCCTCCCACTTCCTACAGACTAAGTGGGTGGCCATGGGCACCCGCATGGCCCCCAGCTATGCCTGCCTCTTTGTAGGTTACGTGGAACAGTCCCTCTTCCGCACCTACACAGGCCCCAAACCCCACCTCTTCCTCCAGTACATTGATGACTGTATCGGCGCCGCCTCTTGCTCCCCAGAGGAGCTCGAACAGTTCATCCACTTCACCAACACCTTCCACCCCAAACTTCAGTTCACCTGGGCCATCTCCAGCACATCCCTCACCTTCCTGGACCTCTCAGTCTCCATCTCAGGCAACCAGCTTGTAACTGATGTCCATTTCAAGCCCACCGACTCCCACAGCTACCTAGAATACACCTCCTCCCACCCACCCTCCTGCAAAAATTCCATCCCCTATTCCCAATTCCTCCGCCTCCGCCGCTTCTGCTCCCACGATAAGACATTCCACTCCCGCACATCCCAGATGTCCAAGTTCTTTAAGGGCCGCAACTTTCCCCCCACAGTGATCGAGAACGCCCTTGACCACGTCTCCCGTATTTCCCGCAACACATCCCTCACACCCCGCCCCCGCCACAACCGCCCTAAGAGGATCCCCCTCGTTCTCACACACCACCCTACCAACCTCCGGATATAACGCATCATCCTCCGACACTTTCGCCATTTACAATCCGACCCCACCACCCAAGACATTTTTCCATCCCCACCCCTGTCTGCTTTCCGGAGAGACCACTCTCTCCGTGACTCCCTTGTTCGCTCCACACTGCCCTCCAACCCCACCACACCCGGCACCTTCCCCTGCAACCGCAGGAAATGCTACACTTGCCCCCACACCTCCTCCCTCACCCCTATCCCAGGCCCCAAGATGACATTCCACATTAAGCAGAGGTTCACCTGCACATCTGCCAATGTGGTATACTGCATCCACTGTACCCGGTGCGGCTTCCTCTACATTGGGGAAACCAAGCGGAAGCTTGGGGACCGCTTTGCAGAACACCTCCGCTCGATTCGCAACAAACAGCTGCACCTCCCAGTCGCAAACCATTTCCACTCCCCCTCCCATTCTCTAGATGACATGTCCATCATGGGCCTCCTGCACTGCCACAATGTTGCCACCCGAAGGTTGCAGGAACAGCAACTCATATTCCGCCTGGGAACCCTGCAGCCTAATGGTATCAATGTGGACCTCACCAGTTTCAAAATCTCCCCTTCCCCTACTGCATCCCTAAACCAGCCCAGTTCGTCCCCTCCCCCCACTGCACCACACAACCAGCCCAGCTCTTCCCCCCTACCCACTGCATCCCCAAACCAGTCCAACCTGTCTCTGCCTCCCTAACCGGCTCTTCCTCTCACCCATCCCTTCCTCCCACCCCAAGCCGCACCCCCATCTACCTACTAACCTCATCCCACCTCCTTGACCTGTCCGTCTTCCCTGGACTGACCTATCCCCTCCCTACCTCCCCACCTATACTCTCTCCACCTATCTTCTTTACTCTCCATCTTCGGTCTGCCTCCCCCTCTCTCCCTATTTATTCCAGTTCCCTCTCCCCATCCCCCTCTCTGATGAAGGTCTAGGCCCGAAATGTCAGCTTTTGTGCTCCTGAGATGCTGCTTGGCCTGCTGTGTTCATCCAGCCTCACATTTTATTATCTTCAAATAAATTTGCAATTTGTTTTTCATTTATGTGAAGTGGACGTCACTGGCAGGCCAGCATTTATTGCCCGGTCCTAGTTGCCCTTGAGAAGGTCATGGTGAGCTGCCTTCTTGAACCGCTGAAGTTGACTTGCTGTAGATCAACTCACATGTTCGTGGAGAGGGAATTGCAGGATTTTGACCCAGGAACGGGGAAGGGATGGTGATGTATTTCCAAGTCAGGATGGTGAGTGGCTTGGAGGGAAACCAGAGGTGGTGGTTTTCCCATGTATCTGCTGCCTTTGTCTTTCTAAATAGATTTGGTCAGAGTTTGTAAGATGCTGTCCGAGGTGAATTGTTGCAGTGCATCTTGCAGATAGGGCATACTGCTGCTACTGAGCATTAATAGTGGAGGGAGTGGATGCTTGTGAATGTAGTGCCAATCAAGCAGGCCGCACTGTCCTGGATGGTGTCTAGCTTCTTTAGTGTTGTTGGGACTGCACTCATCCAGGCTGGTGGGGAATATTGTATCACACTCCTGACCTGTGCCTTCCAGATAATGGAAATACTTTGGGGAGTCAGGAGGTGAGTTATTTGCCACAGTATTCCTGGTCTGTGACTTGCTTTTGTGGACAGTGTGTTTATGTGGCAAGTCCTGTCGAGTTTCAGATCAATGATCACCCCCAGGATGTTAATAGTGGGGGATTAAGTGATGGTAACAGCACTGAATTTCAAGGGGTTGTGGTTAGATTGTCTGTTACTGGTGATGGTCATAGCCTGGCATTTTTGTGGCATGAATGTTACTTGCCAGTTGTTAGCCCAAGCATGCATATTATCCAGATCTTGTTGCACATAAATATTGACTGCATCAGCATCTGAGAAGAAGTGAATAGTGCTGAATATTGAGCCATCATTGGCGAATATCCCCACTTCTGACATTATGATGGGCGGAAGGTCATTGACGAAGCAGTTGAAGATGGTTGGGCCAAGAACACTGTCCTGAGCAACTCTAATAGAAATATCCTGGAGCTGAGACGACTGACATTCAAGAGCATAACCATGTTCCACTGTCAGGTATGACTCTAACCACCAGAGAGTTTGCCCCCAATACCCATTGATTCCAGGTTTGCTCCTTGATGGCTTACTCACCTCACCTCTGGTATACAGCTCTTTTGTCCATGTTTGAACCAAGGCTGTATTGACATCAGAAGTTGAGTGGCCCTCACAGAACCCAAACTGGGCATCACTGAGCAAGTGCTGCTTCACAGCACTGTTGATGACACCTTCCATCACTTTACTGATGATCGAGAGCAGACTGATGGGTGGTAATTGGCCGAGTTGGATTTGTCCTGCTTTTTATGTACAGAAAACACCTGGGCAAATTTCCACATTGCTGGATAGATGTAACTGGACTGGAAGAGCTTGGCCAAGGGACCAGCAAGTTCTGGAGCACAAGACGTCAGGACGACTGCCGGAATGGTATCAGGACCCATAGCCTTTGCTTTATCCAGTGTCTTCAACCATTTATTGATGTCACATGGAGTGAATAAAATTGGCTGAAGACTAGTATCTGTAATGCCAGGACCACTGGAAGAGGGCGAGATATATCATCCACTTAGCATTTGTGGCTGAAGATTGTTGTAAAAGCTTCAGCTTTACCTTTTGCACTGACGCGTTACGCCTCACCAGGATGGGGATATTTGTAGAGACTCCTCATCCATTGAGCTTTGTAATTGTCCACCATCATTCATGACTGGATGTGGCAAGACTGCAGAGCTTAGATCTGATCCGTTTGTGGGATTGCTTAGCTCTGTCTATCACTTGCTGCTTATGCTGTTTAGTGTGCAAATAATCCTGTTTGGCGGCTTCGCTAGGTTGACACCTCAGCTTTAGATATGCCTGGTGCTGCTCCTGGCATGGCCTCCTGCACAATCCATTGAATGAGGGTTGATCCCCCTCATTTGATAGTAATGGTTCAGTGGCGGAGATGCCAAGCCATGAGGTTACAGATTGTGCTGGAGTACAATTCTGCTGCTTTGATGGCCCTCATAGATACCTAATCTTGAGTTGTTAGATTCATTTCAAGTCTGTCCCATTTAGAACAGTGATGGGGTCACACAGCATGATGGAGGTTGTTCTCAATGTTAAGGTGGGACTTCGTCTACACAAGTACTGTGCGATGGTCGCTCTTACCAATACTGTCATGGACAGATGCATCTGCAGCTGGCAGATTGGTAAAGAAGAGTTCAAGTATGTTTTTTCCCTCTTGTTGGTTCCCTAACTACCTACTGTAGACCCAGTCTAGCGGCTATGTCCTTTAGGACCTGATCAGCTCGATCAGTACTGCTGCTGAGCCACTCTTGATAAAGCCCCATTGAAATCTCCCACCCAGCATATGTTTTGCGCCTTTGCTATCCTGAGTGCTTCCTCCAAGTGTTGTTTAATAAGGAGGAGTACTGATTCATCAGCTGAGGGAAGACGGTATGTGGTAATCAGCAGGAGGTTTCCTTGACCATGTTTAACCTGAAGCCATGGGACTTTGTGAGGTTCGGAGTCAATGTTGAGGACTCCCAGGGCAATTCCCTCTGCCTGTATCCCACTGGGCCTCTCCCTCTGCTGGGTCTGTCCTGCTGGTGAGACAGGATATACCCAGGGACGGTGATAGTGGTGTCTAGGACATTGTCTGTAAGGTATGATTCTGTGAGTATGAATATGTCAGGCTGTTGCTTGACTAGTCTGTGAGACAGCTCTCCCAATTCTGGCACTAGCCCTCAGCTGTTAGGAAGGAGGATTTTGCAGACTCAACAGGGCTGTTTCTGCTGTTATCTCTTTGGCTCGGTCCCAGGTCAATACCTTGTGAATCATCCGGTTTCATTTCTTTGGGACTTTTTAGTGACTGGTACAACTGAATGGCTTGCCAAGCTATTTCATTTGGCAGTTCAGAGTCAACCTCATTGCTGCGGGTCTGGAGTCACATGTAGGCCAGACCAGATGAAGATGGCAGATTTCTTTCCCTGTAGACATTAGTGAACCAGATGGGCTTTTCCAATAATCAACAATGGCTTCATGGTCATCAGAAGATTCTTAGTTCCAGATTTCTTTTCAAATTGAATTCAAATTCCACCTTCTGCCATGGCATTATTTAAACCAGGGTCTTCAGAATTTTGGCCGAGTTTCTGGATTAATAGTCCAGTGCAAATACCATTGCAGCATTGCCTTCTGTATCTGCAAATTATTTTGACCATTTAATTTTAATACAATTTTACATTTACAGAAAGACAGAGCAAGAATTCAGAGAATAAACATGAAGTCATTGGAAAATATCTAATACCTCCTAAGTGCAGTGATGTTTCAGAAGGGGTGCAAACTTGGCTCTGCTGAAATAAAGAGGCTGTGAAGAATCTTCGAGATACCGAAGTGTGGAGCTGGATGAACACAGCAGGCCAAGCAGAAAAAAATGTTCTGATGAAGGGTCTAGGCCTGAAACGTCAGCTTTTGTGCTCCTAAGATGCTGCTTGGCCTGCTGTGTTCATCCAGCTCCACACTTTGTTATCTCGGATTCTCCAGCATCTGCAGTTCCCATTATCTCTGTGCAGAATCTTCGAAGGGTTTGAGTGACATGGGCTATGGTAAGATATGTGGCAGGATTGGATGAAAAATCCGGCAAGGCCAATCACAATGTCAGGAAGATCCCATAACATCTTCTGTGATTTTCATAAGTGGCATGGTGAGTTTCTCTGTAAGGTGGCAATTAAATGGGATTATCGCTTGTTGAAAGATTTATTGACCATCCAAAATGCCTCTTCAGCCTTCGATCTCACCAAATTTGCTGAATAAGCTAGATGTCATGTAAAGACAACATGAAAATCAGCCTGGGTATTTTGTGAATTCCGCTTTCCAAACCACCACCACTTTGGACACTGGGTACCAAATGCTCAGGGCATGCTTCATACACACAGCACACATCCACAGACATTGGCATCTGATATATGCCAGCCTCAAAGAACATCCCCAATCCACTGCCACACGTCAGTGTTGCACCTTGGGCTGCACTGGCAACTATCAGTGTCATGGTGCCTCAACTGAATTCAGATCCAAAACAAAGTAAGGTGACATTGTGTCACATTATCCATTGTAAACTTCAGCAGCTTCTACTGCTTTCCCAGTTTCTATTCTACTAAGGAGTATCTGTCTGGAAATGGTATAATTGTGACAGAGAGAGATACCCTAGAATTTCAGAATAGGTGGTAGTAATGGACACACGCCAGGTGAGAAGTCATTTTTGCTTATTTTGTGCTTATTTTTAATTACCACTAACCATCTTATTTTTAGGTCTTTGGAGTGGAGCTTGAATCCATAACATTCTTTTCATTAGAATGAGAGTGCAATGACACAAAACACATATGATCTCTGAAGCAGACACCAGCTCTCCAAACAGGCATCAATGGAAAGCATCCCGCATCACCCACAAGGGGTAACTTCATACATGGCACTTGTGGAGGCTTTTATGCTTTCCACAATTGACTTGATCAGCCATGAAAAGAAGTGCAGTGGATGATCTCATTTGACCTCATTAAAGTTCTGAGTCTGCATTTGCATTATCTCTCACAGATGGAAGGTCGCCAACCATAACGATGATCATTAATAGAAAAATATGAGCCTTGCAGCATTCCTTCACAAGAATCCCCTTTAAGAATACTTTCCAAACATACATTTGGCTTCAGAAAACAAAAATCTCCACTGCTTAATATATTAATAATTCAAAATGGCAAGAGTAAAGGGTTAAAGGTCCATGCCAGCTGCTGATATTGTGCGATTTTATTTTACATTTATTTATCCCACAGACATTTTTACAGGTTTTTAAAGGTGTTCTTTTCAACAGCTGCTTTTATTTTGTTGTAAACACAAACCTCTTATGTCTAATCCCATGAGTCTCCCAATAGGAAACATTAAACATTCAGTGTAAATTACAAATACGTTTGAAGATTTAATTAAACTGCATACACAGCACACATTATTTTCTTTGCTATCAAAACTAATAGGTTCGTTGTGTGTGATGTATATCGTTTCCAGACTAGCACAAATATCTGAAAATGAATAGAATGGCAGTAAATGCAATACTCATCAATATATACAGTCAATTCCTATAAAAGGATTCCTATGTCCCAGTTCTTTGTATAATTTGCTGTAATATTACTAGACATATGTTGCAATTTCTGTTGAACTACGTCGAAATAGCAATTGCTGCATTGCTTCAAAGGAAATAATTGCTATTCAGGTGGAGACGGAAACATCCAAAATCAGTAGATTTAAAGATCGGAAAGAAAGACTGGTGTTCGTTTATTTTAAGATGAAAAGATTTATATGCAAAAGAAAAGTCACACTGCACCTGCTGCTCTCGTTCCACGCTGAAAAGTGGATAGACCAACAGTACTGCAACTAGATTCCGTGTACTGCACTGTGGTAAACAACTTAAAATACCTCGCTTCTCCATGTCCCGAGGCGACAAAAGCCAGAGCCACTAGCCACATCTCCGTGCTAGTATCACTACTAATCTTAGCACAAGTATAGGTATATTATTTTTACTGATCAGTAATTTATCTTTTACAAAGCAGTTATTGCATGCACGCCACTTCTATGGTACATTCATGGTATATTTATGGCATGTTCACAATACATTAGTGGTGGCTGCATTTATGATCTGAATACACCTGGGATTGTACATCCAGAGCCTGCTCGCCCAGAGTCGGTAACAGGGATAGATGGGATCATGACTTTCGCTGATCCCAAAACTGCCAATAGTGAGCAGGAAGGGCAGAACAGGAATCACACTACCCCCTCCACTGAATATAACCCAATCAGTTGATTAGCTATCAAACAAAAGCAAAATGATATGGATGCTGGTGTTTTGAAGTTAAACCAAAGTGCTGGAGAAACTCAACAGGTTGGGCAGCATCCGTAGCGTAAAAAACGGTGTTAACTTTTCGAGTCCAATATGACTCGTCTTCAGAACTGATAATTCCCTTTTCACCAACTGTTCCTTGGCCTCTGTCACCAAGTAGCAAAATAACACAACACAAAATAAAAGCCAAGAACAAAGCAACATTCAAAACCAAATTAGGAAATGAAATCATGTCATATTGAATACAGATGTCCACATTTCACTACTGTGCATTCTCTGAGTGCCTGACGTCAATATCTTTGCCTGTCACAGTGCTCCTATACAGTCAGAGGGGATTTTAACTTTCACCCCAGCGGTTGCTGAATGGCTCGATTTTACTGAAGGAGGTTACAGATTGTTTTGTAGGAAAAACACAGCAGCTCTCTTCTTGAAAGCAGAGTTGTGCACTCCAACAGACAGCAAGAGCTCTAGAGAAGACAGAGTGCTGGGATGATCTCTGCTTTCATTTTGTCAAGGAAATATACAGTTTCGTGTTTCATGAAACCATGGACCCTCCTCCCCCAGTGAAGCCCTTTTGAAAGCATTGGGAGTCCAGATTGCTGGGCTGTTGTAATCCCCTGTAAGCACCTTTCAACATTGGGATCGCAAGCTGCAATGGTAACATTCGGGGCTTGCATCAATTCAGCCCAAGCTTCCACTGTAGCACTCAGATAGTGGGTGGCTTTTGCTTGTGCTGCCCTGAAAACTAAGAAACTGCATCATGATTGGATTCATGGTACGTTCAGCGAGTTAACCAACTCTTCTACATTGAGAAAGATGGGTTTCAGTTGGTGCTGAAGCTCATCAGCATCGACTACACGCTTTCCTCATGAGGGCAGACACTCAACAGTGTAGTTGGTGCTGGCTTCATGCCACTATCATTTAAATTAGAAGGCAGCTCAAAGTTTATATGCTGCTTGCAATGAAGGTAAGGGAGCAATTGTGCTTTGTGATTCCAGATTATTGAAATTCGTGGCCACAATCTTCATTTAAGATTAAAATGTCTTTATCACTTTTACAAGGAAAAGGCAAACACAATCAATCTATTGCTCAACTGCAACCAGCTACAATAAGAGTACAAAAGAAAAGAGACACCTATTTTATGAATTGGGCTTTTGTTCACAATTTTTTTTTAATTTATTTTCCCAATGTATTTTTCAACAAATTAGCTGATGGTGGTAAATATTTGCCTCACTTGTCAGCAAGAATGGCACTTTGACAATGTGTGTACGTTTGTTAGGAACACCAAATAAGGTTACAACAATTTACAATTTCTCAGGTTAATATTGAGAGGTGCAGACAACAGGGGAAGAAATTCATGAATGACTACTTTAAGACCAGATCACACATTGGACAAATTAATATAAGACAAAGTACTGTGGATGCTGGAAATTTGAAACAAAAACAGAAGGCTTTGGGGAAACTCAGCAAGCCTGACAGCATCTGTGGGGAGCTAAACAAAGCTTATGTTTCAAGGCCAATGACCCTTCATCAGAACATTATACAATTTGTTCCCAAAAGTCTAAAAGTTTATGGGATGTTGGTTACTTTAACTTAATTAAGAACAATGACCAGAACAGTTAAAGATTACTTATAATGTCAACAAGAATTTAACGTAAAAGTAAATAGCTGAATAAAAAGACAATATTTATTTGAGTTTTAGCTTTCCTTTCACATATGAAGGCAACCTCTTTGCATTAATAGGTGGACACAGCAGATAGTCCATTTGTTTTTTATTTGCTTTGCATACAAGCTACCTTTTACATCAATATAGCCAATATCCAAAGTCCCTAAACACCACATTTAAAAATAAAAATCATCAGTGTAACCATGTACAATAAAGCAACAATTTCAAGGCAAAATGAAATTAAAGAAGGATAAGATATTATAAATGTTATCAAAGACAATGTTACGTAAGCAATTGTATTTAAATGAATTTCACAAATCATTTGATTTGATAATATAATGTTGAAAATTGCTTTAAATTTAAACATTCCACTTTAGCCATTGATTTTACAATAATTGAAGAGTGAGAGACAGTATGTTTGTGACATCTGGTTGTGTAACACGCACCTTATAGTTGTTAAATTCAAAGAATGAGCTTTCAACATGTTGCTGGGGGAATTGTTTAACAAATCTTCAGTGAAGGAAAGCTGAAATTCCTTTCAAGGCATATTCCAAAGCACATAACCTTCGGGTTAGAATTAGTGACATTCACTAGAGTAATTAACATCCATATAAATGTGATATTCAGTGACCTGACATCAGCATTTCAGTGACATTTATTCTATAAATGTTAGCATTTCAGTGACATTGGGCAACATTAGTGTTTAAATGACGCTTTTCAGTACGCTAGCATTTCAGTGACGTGCATTGAAAATAACTACAATATTTTAATGACAGTTATTGGGGCTAATTCTAGTTTTAACATTTCATTGCACTAATGTTAGCATTTCAGGAATGCTTATTGAGTTCACAACATTTTAATATCATCTTTTTGGGTAACACTAGTATTTTAGTAACATCCATTCCGTCAATGATAGCATTGCATTGACATTTAGTGGCTTAATGGCTGTATCCCTGTGCTATTCCTGAAGCTAATATTAGTATTTTTGTGATACTTGTTACAGTAAAGTTATTGTCAACTCAGTGTCATTGGGCTAATGTTCATACTTGAGTGAAATTTATCTAGTTAATAACTGTATTCCAGTGCAATTTACAAGGATAATATTTCAATTAAGTCCATTGAGAATTCTTTGTAAATTTCATTGAAATTCACTTAATTGTCACTACCTACTAATAGTGTTCACTGGGTTACCATTAGAATTTTCAGTCACATTCAATAGTTGAGCTGTACTCATGAGAGAAACAGTCACATGACAGTGCAGACCGTAAGTATTGCTGAAAACATTAGAAATGCTGTTGAAGCTTTTCATCTTGCACTCATCAAGATAGATACAAGAATACCAAATTTTAGAGAGAGTAACAATTTCTATTGAATGAGAAAAAGCTGCTGATTGGTTGGCAAGATGCCTCTGATTGATTGAGACATTGCCATAGAGAATGCATTATGGAATCACTGTCCTCCATGGTTTTGTTTGGTTCAAAACAGACACAATGACTGGTGAATTGCATAAGACAACTCACTGGAACCCACAGATAGAAACACTCCGTGAAATTAACACATCCAATTTTTACAGTCAGTTTGTATTTTCCCTGCAGTCTCACCATCACACTCTATTTCCCACCTCCTAATCAATCTCTTTGCCCTCCTTTGCTGCAATCCAAACTTCTCCCAATCATCAGGTCTACTGCTTTTTTGACCAAATTTCAGCAAGACCTTGAATCTAATACTATTCCTGAATTCCCTTGTTAGCCATGTGCAGGCCACCTTTCCCGTTTTATTATCTGTGCCAGACAGGAATGAACAGTTGTTACAGTTCCTCCAATGCACTCTTTCCATATTTGCCATGAACTACCCACCATTATCTCTTTAAATAACATACCCCAATTACCCACCCATTTATGTACACTTGATCTGAGAGCAGCTCATTGGGTCATTGTCTGCTCTGTGCTGAGAGTTTTTCTTTACAGTCTTTGAACCCCATCTATTTGCAATATATCATGATTTAGATGAGGGAAAGAAATGTAATATTTAAAAGTTTTCAGATGACACGAAGCTGATATGAATGGTGAGCTGTAAGAAGGATGCAGAGATGCTTCAGTGTGATGTGAACAAGTTGGGCGAGTGGAAAATGCATGGCAGATGAAGTGTAATGTAGTAAGTATGAGGTTAACTACTTTTGGAGCAAAAACAGAACATTGGATTATTATCTGAATGTGATGGATTGGGCAATGCAGAAATGCAGTAAGACCTGGCTGTTCTTGTATGCCATTGGATGAAAGTAAGCATGCAAATACAGCATGAAGTCAGCGCAGCAAATGTTGGCTTTCATTGTGAGAGGTTCAAGTATGGAAAAGTGGATGTCTTGCTGCAATTGTATGGGGCCTTGGTGAGATCACATCCAGTGTATCATGCGCAGTTTTAATATCTTTATCTGAGGAAGGATGTTCTGGCTATGGAGGAGTGCAATAAAAGTTTACCAAGTTGGCTCTTAGGAAGGCAGGACTGATATAAGAGGACAGACTGGTTTGCTTTGGCCAATATTCACTCTGGTTTAGAAGAATGAGGTGGGATCTTATAGAAACCTCCAAAGTTCTGACAGGGTTAGATGATAAGTGCAGGGAGGATGTTCCCGATGACTAGGAAGTCCAGAAACAGAGGTGACAGTTTAAATGGGGTTGGCCATTTAGGACTAAAATGAGGAAAAGTTTCTTCACTCAGAGAGCATGAGCCTGTGGAATTCTCTGCCACCGGGAGTGGTCAAGACTAAGACATTGAATGTTTTCAAGAAGGAGAGCTAAAGGGATCAAAGAGCATGGAGAGAATGCAGAAACAGGGCACTGAGCCAGAATCATATTGAATGATAGAGCAGGCTCAAAGCACTGAATGGCCTACTCCTGCTCCTATTCTTTATGCTTTTATGTTTCTATATTTTTGTGACATTTGTGAGATCAGAATTAGTATTTTGGTGACTTGGGCAGATTTAATGTTAACATTTCAGCGATTTCATTGTTTAAATATTAGAAGTTAGATATTGATCGAGTTTGTTGATTTTAGAAATCTTTCAGTGTTTTCATCCATTACTGTCTTGGATGTGAAGCATTTCGCTGTATATTAAATGCCAGAACAGATGGAAACTATAAACAAAAAATGTAAATGAGCCTTGTGTTAACCAAGGATACAAACAGTTCCAGAGTTTCTTTTCTTTCCTGTGATAACTGATAAAAATAAATGGCTAAGGAGATAATGGGGCATTTTTTCTTATATTTTGTTTAATAACAGATGCTGCCCATGGACTCGCAATGAGGACAGAGGAAAGGAAATGGAGGACAGCAATGGCAGGGAGAGAAGTCGACTAAACCAGAGGAAACAGGGAGACTCTGAAAGTAAAACTCCAATTAAGAGCATGATGAAATATTTTCAAGTAATCAGAATGAATAATTAGCAAATTATGGGAGTATTGAAATCTCAAACAATATCTAATTTAGTTGAAAGTATCTCAAATTAAGTCAATTACCAACAGAGAAATTTAAGTTCATGACAGTGATTTTGCTTTTCCAACAGTTTACAGTATATTAGGCCAATGCCTTCACTATTACAATTGAGATATATTTAGGATTCTAATGTTTTCCCAATTATATCACACATTAAAAAAAATTTAAAAAATTATTACAACTGAAATAAGAACATTTCACTGTCTTTCTTCAGCCCTGCTATTCCACAGGTCACAACATACATTTCATTATTTTAACTGGTTCCCGATACAGTCAATTAAATGTTTCCACTGTAATAGACTTAAAAATAAAAGATATCCATCACCCAGGTTTCTTTAATCAAGATAAAATTATAGATATGTTGTAAAACAACACATATTCCACAAATATGAGAAACTGGTTCACACATTCAATTTGTAATATGAAAATAGAAATGTTTATCACTCTAAACAACTCAAAACATATGCACACACATACACACAACAGGTAAGGAGGAAAGAAAATCTCTCTCCAAATACTACAAATAAAAACTCTTGGCTAATAAGACTGAGCTCTTGTCAGTCTGACATTCTGATGCACAAAAATGGATGAACACATGCATGAAAAGCTCCTGTGTGTCCTAGATAAATATGTACCCGTCAGGCAGGGAGGAAGCTGTAGAGTGCGGGAGCCGTGGTTTACGAAGCAGGTGGAATCTCTGGTCAAGAGGAAGAGGAAGGCTTATGTTAGGATGAGATGTTAGGACGAGGTAGCCAGGAAAGACCTAAAGAGAGAGCTCAGAAGAGCCAGGAGGAGACATGAGAAGTTGTTGGCAGATACGATCAGGGTAAACCCTAAGGCTTTCTATATGTACTGAACGAATAAAAGAATGACGAAAGTAAGATTAGGCCCAATCAAGGATAGTAGTGGTAAGTTGTGTGTGGAGTCAGATGAGATAGGGGAAGCGCTAAATGAATATTTTTCAACAGTATTCACTCCAGAAAACGACAATGTTGTCAAGGAGAATACTGAGATATAGGCTACTAGACTAGGTGGGATTGAGGTTCAGAAGGAAGAGGTATTAGAAATCCTTCAGAAGGTGAAGATAGATAAGTCTCCTGGGCCGGATGGGATTTATCCTCGGATCCTCTGGAAAGCCAGGGAGGAGGTTGCCGAGCCTTTGGCATTGATCTTTAACTTGTCATTGTCTACAGGAATAGTGCCAGATGACTGGAGGATAGCAAATGTGGTTCCCCTGTTCAAGAAGGGGAGTAGAGACAACCCTGGTAATTATAGACCAGTGAGCCTTACCTCAGTTGTTGGTAAAGTGTTGGAAAAGGTTATAAGGGATAGGATTTATAATCATCTAGAAAAGAATAAATTGATTAGGGATAGTCAGCATGGTTTTGTGAAGGGAAGGTCATGCCTCACAAAGCTTATTGAGTTCCTTGAGAAGGTGACCAAATAGGTAGATGAGAGTAAACCGGTTGATGCGGTGTATATGGATTTCAGCAAGGTGTTCGATAAGGTTCCCCACAGTAGGCTATTGTACAAAATGCAGAGGAATGGAATTGTGGGAGATATAGCAGTTTGGGTCGGAAATTGGCTTGCTGAAAGAAGACAGGGGGTGGTAGTTGATGGGAAATGTTCATCCTGGAGACCAGTTACTAGTGGTGTACCGCAAGGGTCGGTGTTGGGTCCACTGCTGTTTGTCATTTTTATAAATGACCTGGATGAGGGCGTAGAAGGATGGGTTAGTAAATTTGCAGATGACACTAAGGTCGGTGGAGTTGTGGATAGTGACGAAGGATGCTGTAGGTTGTAGAGAGACATAGATAAGCTGCAGAGCTGGGCTGAGAGGTGGCAAATGGAGTTTAATGCAGACAAGTGTGAGGTGATGCACTTTGGTAGGAGTAACCGGAAGGCAAATTACAGGGCTAATGGTAAGATTCTTAGCAGTGTAGATGAGCAGAGAGATCTTGGTGTCCATGTAAACAGATCCTTGAAAGTTGCCACCCAGGTTGACAGGGCTGTTAAGAAGGCATACAGTGTTTTAGTTTTTATTAATAGAGGGATTGAGTTCCAGAACCAAGAGGTTATGGTGATGCTGTACAAAACTCTGGTGCGGCCGCACTTGGAGTATTGTGTACAGTTCTGGTCACTGCATTATAAGAAGGATGTGGAAGATTTGGAAAGGGTGCAGAGGAGATTTACTAGGATGTTGCCTGGTATGGAGGGAAGGTCTTACGAGGAAAGGCTGAGTGACTTGAGGCTGTTTTCATTAGAGAGAAGAAGGTTGAGAGGTGACTTAATTGAAACATATAAAATAATCAGAGGGCTAGATAGGGTATTTAGGGAGAGCCTTTTTCCTAGGATGGTGACGGCGAGCACGAGGGGGCATAGTTTTAAATTGAGGGGTGAAACATATAGCACAGATGTCAGAGGTAGTTTCTTTACTCAGAGAGTAGTAAGGGAATGGAACGCTTTGCCTGCAATGGTAGTAGATTCACCAACTTTAGGTACATTTAAGTCGTCGTTGGACAAGCATATGGACGTACATGGAATAGTGTAGGTTAGATGGGCTTGAGATCGGTATGACAGGTCGGCACAACATCGAGGGCCGAAGGGCCTGTACTGTGCTGTAATGTTCTATGTTCTATGTTGTTTCTGGGGATATTTGCAGATGCAATTGTCCACAAAATATCAACAAACCCGTTCAAAGGCTTCTCATGAGATGGAGGTGAATCAGGGTTCCAGATATCACACAGGACCTACCACAAGGTTTCATTTAATGAAATAGGAAATTACCAGCAGTTATCACAAGACACACAACTATCAAAAATGCCTTATTAAAAAAAAATCCAATGTTCTTTCATTAAATGCTTAAAAAAACAATTTGGGTATCCACAATCTGTGATAATCAAGTTCATAAAATTATTAAATATGAAGCCTTCATAACACTTCTCAAAAGTTAGAAAAGTAAAGCATCAATTTCAAGTATACTTTGTTACAAAGTGGACAGAAATAAAAATACCCCTTTCAAAATTAAGACACATTTATACGCATTTTCATTCACTTTATTACCTGTCACCTATACAGTTCTCTATATTAGCTTCTTGGTACTTATGTAATTCATACAAAGTTACATTTTTGACAAAGCATCAGCAATTTCATCATTTCCCACCATGTGATCAATCATGAAGTGATAAGACTGTAACTACAAACTTCACTCAAAAAGTCTGGCATTTTCTTTGAATTCTTCCACAAAGGTTAAAGTGGCTATGATCAGTATATACAATTGTTTCCATGTATCTGTGATGTACATAAACTTCAAAACATTCAAGAGCCAGCACAACCCCAAAGTTTCTTCTTCAATGTAGAGCATCATATTTGGTGTTGATTTAACTTTCTCAAGAAGTAGCCCACTGGCTTCTGTCACCATCATTGATTGCTCCCTTGAATACTTCAGCAAAATTAGGGGCATCCAATGTTGAAAAGTAACAAAACAATCTAAAGCTGCTAGGCATTCACCTAACCACATCACTTTGGATCTCTTTTGCATTAAATCTGTCAGTGGAGCAATGATAATGCTGAGGTTTGGTACAAACTATGCATCCCCAGAAATCTCGCAGTTTCTCACATAGTGTTAGGGGCAGGTAACTCCACCAGAACAAGTATTTTTGCTGATCTTGACAGCACTTATGCTTGACCTAATATGTGCCCTAGCTAGGTTGTCTAGGCTTTTGGCAACTGATATTTGGCAAGGTTTATTAGCAAATCAGTTAACTGTAATTGTTTAAACAGAACTTCTAAGATTTTCAACTGGTCGTTCAAAAGTATCTCCGTGTACCAGCATATACATCACCAAGGTAAACATGAGGAAAACCAGTTACAACTTGATTCATCAGTCCTTGAAAATTGGCTGCAGCATTCTGTAGCTCAAGTGCCATTACGCAGCATTGAAAAAGACTATTACATATGGCAAAGGCCAGCATCTACTGAGAAACAAAACAGAAACTGCTGGAAAAGTTCAGCAGGTCTGGCAGCATTTGTGGAGAGAAATCAGAGTTAATGTTTTGGGTCCTCAGAATGGAATCTGAAATGTTAATTCTGATTTCTCTCCACAGATGCTGCCAGACCTGCTGAGCTTTCCCAGCAATTTCTGTTCTGTTTCTGATTTCCAGAATCTGCAGTACTTTTGGTTTTTATCCAGTATCATTTAGCCTGGGTTATTAAAGAAACCAGTATCTCTTTAACAGATCTTGTTATGTAAGAAAGTTGGTACTGCCACCTCACTGAATCACAAATTATTATAGAGCAAAAAGTGACAATTTGGTCCATTGTGCCTGCAGTGGCCCTATTATCTGGTGTCAATTACCTGTTTCTTCTCCATATCCCTGCACACCATTACCTATCCAAAAATAATCCAATGCCTTCTTGAATACCTCACCTAAACCTACCTCCATCACATTTCCAGGCTGTGCTTTCCATACTCTAACACATCAATGTGAGAAGTTATTTTTTTCTCACCAGTCTCTTGCTTTGATTGCTCATGGCGTTAAATCTATGCCTTTACAAGCAAAAGCAGCTTCACACTATTAGTCTGTCCAGCCTGCTCATGATCTGAGAACTTAAATCAGATCTCCTCTCAACCTTTTTCTCTCTGGGGAGAATAGACCCGACTTTTTCAATCTATCTTCATAGCTGAAGTATTTCATACCTGAAACCACTCTAGTAAATCACTTCTGCACTCTCTCCGATGCCTTTGCATCTTTACTATATGGTGCACAGAACAGTACCCAATACTCCAGCCAAGGTCTTCATTTAGATATTTAGACCTTTATTTACAATAAATTGCTCTGAGCAAGTTGAAAATAGTTAGGGTACTTGCTTCTTTCTCCAAATCATATAATGGATGAAAAATTGCATGAAGTAAATTTGCAAATATATTGCATTTGGTAAGTAGTCCTGTATAATTATTTGCATCATACTAAAGCTATGAAAAAATCATACCAATATTATTAAGTCCCAAGTAATTTATAATAAATCAAACTATTGGGAGCAGCCAATTCCAGGACTACAACCACTTCAACTAACAACATTTTGTAGTGTGGTGTGTCTAACCTTTCTGTAACTGGCAACATCAGAGAGCAGAGAAAGTGGAACTGTGAATTTGTTGTTGAGTTAAGGCTGCCTGTTTTTGGGAAGTAAATCAAGTGGACTTATAATTTCCTCCCCATGTCTAGAGTCATAATCAACAAATCTTATCACTGAGAAGAACAGGGAATCATTTATATCCTTTACAGGTACTTTTCTATCCCTCCATCTCAACACACCTTTGATCTTAAAACTAGCTCTAATCCTTGCAATTGCACTTCTTCAGAGGCTTTCTTTAAATTGTATTATCAACTACAGTTGGCTGTTAAAAAAAGAAACTTCATTTAATTCTGCACTGTTTTTTCTGTTTTTAAAAATGTCTTTTCATGGCATGAATTGAAATCATGCTAAAAATGGAAAAGCTTTCCTGATTGCAGGTTCTAAAACACACTGCGCCCAGTGTGCATGGATACTAGTTGAAGCCTTAGTTTTCATACTTGAACAATATATAACATGTTTTTGGTGCTCTTCTAAGGTTTAGATTGTTCACATCCATTTGGATGTGTGTTCTCATGAGACTGAGAGGGAATTCGGGTTTACCTTGCAACAGAATGAATGCATAGATTTCGGCCGTGAACTCCAGGTTATGCTCATACAGGAAATTAAAGGTCAGGGATTAGTCCACAATTCTGATTTGAAAACATGTCACAGAATTAGGCCAAGCACTGATACACAGAGCAGCACCAAATTGAAATGGAGAAAGTGAGATAGTGGCATAGAAAGGTGACACTTCCTGAAGAAGTGTAAAAGTATCTTGCCATATCTGGAGCCTCATCTACAATTCTCAAAGTTATTGATGAAGCATCAAGACAGAATATTTTACAGTTTATGAATTAGCAGCAGGGCTAATGCATTTTGATATCCCCTGAACCTCTTGACTCCCTTGAAAGTTAAATATAGCATCCATTTAAACAAAAACGTGAAAGAAATAGAAGCCAATTATTCAATTCATATACTAGTAAGCCATCTATTAACTCATTATTATCATTCAAATTATGTAAGTTATTATCATTAAATTTTAAGCCCTTTCTTATTAAATTGCATGAATCAAAGCTTTTTCAGTAAAGCTGTTTTTTTCTCTTGGGGAATGGAGGGGGCACTTGAAGTCCCCCAGCATAACAAGAGGGCTAAATTTATTTCTACAGTAATCAGTTGCTGTGAACAACGTTTGAGAGAATAATTCTGAATCATCAATGTCAGATGTCACATTCTATCATTGTGTGTGAAATTTATTAAATGCTACAAATTATACTGCATTGTAAATTAAAAGATTTCATTTATTTAGTCCCGTTAAAATTCAGGATTCGAGCTTTGTGTCAACTCATTGCACATTGTACAAATGTGCCATGTGTGTTTTCAAGGAGATATTGGTAGTGTGTCTAACATTTTATTCTAATGATATGTGGATATCTGAAAAACAACCTACCAGCAAGATCTCATCTGGTGCAGTTGGCGACAGGTCATTAGAGATGGACCGTGAAGAGCTCAGCCCTGTCAGTGAAACATTGGAAAGACGCCTCTTCCGCACACCACTGCAATTGTTAGGGATTTTGAATGCACATCTTTTGTGGTAGTTGAGACCACATCCTGCAAATATTTAAATTAAAAGATACAATTGTAAGAAATAGAAACTGTCTTGTTACTGATTTAGTATGAAAACTAACATCACTCAAAAGAATTATTTCATGATTTCATTTCATTGCAATTATTATTATTCTGTGCCATTTGTTTACTGTGTTGCCTATATTGCAACAACAGTACATTTTATTTTACTGGCTTTAGTGAATTTTGGATTGGTCTGAGACCCTGAAAATGACCATACAAATGCAAGTTTTCCTTTAAGAAATAAATTTAAACTAGAATCCTGACCAATTACATGTTATGTATTAAGAGGCCATTTTAAGGCCGAATGCGTAAAAATGACAGAGCTGCAGCTCTGCATTGATGCTTACCACTGCAATACGTTTTTTCATAATTTTAAGTAATCATTTGCTATTTATTTAGGTAATGAAAATCAATTTTAAAAAGTTGCTTTAAAGTAGCATAAGAATGAAAAAAAAGCTTTACTTATGTTAATTACCTGTCAAAGGAGCATAAAATATTCATGTCTGAGAAAAACATACACTGGATGGTTTAATGATAAGATCATTCCACACTGCAGCTGGAGAAATTTAAATTCCATTAAGAAATCTGGAATAAAATGCTAGTTTCATTTCTTAATGGTTACAAAACTAAGGGAGGCCTTGGCTGCTGCAAGCACAACAGCTGCCCCCAGATCCTAAGATACAGTATCATAGGTTAGAGAGGTAGATGTTGTTTGGGCATTGCCAGGGTAACTGTGGTGTTAAGGGTCACGGGGCAAAGGGGGCAGGGGAGGTCAGATACAAAGGCAGGCAAGTGTCTCTCCAAGGCTCAATGCCAAATCCTTTCATTTTTGCATGAGTTAGTGCTGGTTGAGAGAGACCCCCTCTTACCACAAACTGACAGTCTGCCTGTAGAGTGCTAGTCAGTTCGGTAACTCTTTTTCATCCAGCCTAGATTTGAAGTAATTGGATCCAAGACAGGATAAGGCTCCAAAGTGGTTGTTAATTGACTACTCTTAGAGTCTTTAATTGGCAGTGGGTCAGGAAGTAGACCGGCTAGAACTTAATTTCTGAGATAGCAGGACAGCTCGGGTACCAACTCATCAGATTATCTGTCCTTCCTGTCAGCCGCTCCGCCTCTTCTCAGGAGGAAAAAAATTCTACCCTCATTCCAAGTACGAATGGTGTGCAGCTTAGAGTTGCCACAGTATCTCATAGAATTACCCAGTTTGGAATCACTGGATCTGCTTCAAATGAATCTCATTTAGGACAATGATAACAGGACAACAGGATCAATAGTATCCTCAGT